>NC_040900.2:12913057-13055557 GCF_900634795.4 Betta splendens | reverse complement strand
AGTGCAGAACGTAGAAAGACGACGTCCCCACGCACACGTTTGAGTCTGCGAATAAATTGAAAAGTCCCTTTCAAACCTAATGATGTAACTACACATTGTAAACTCTGGGCCTTTTATTCAGAGGTATTAATTATCCTTTTGCAGTGAATAAGTCTGAATAACACAGTGAATGAGCCAAAGAGAATTAAGCAAAACAGGCCTAAAGTACCTTTGATTCTTAGTGATGGTCGAGTGAACAACCACCGTGTGTTCCTCTCATAACGCGTCTGCCTGAACGTATATATAAACATCATTACATCCAGATGTGACTGTTTGCATCGCATTCACCGCCGTCCGCTCCCCCAACGCACATTTGATTCGCAGTGCAAACATTACGCTCATCAGCTTAACTGAGCATAAAGACCAAAATACAGCGTGTGCAAACAGCCACGGCAGATTAAACCGGCCCTGCGATATTAAAATCTGCAGAGTTAATCACTGTGTAATATCACATTTGCCTCCGTCTCCACATTTAAGATGACCTACGACAATTTACATTCAAAGGGCGTCTATGTACAGAAAGAGACAACCCAGACTTTAAGAATCAGTGACTGGCATTATTTGTAACCTTCCATAATAGTAATAATAATAATTAGTAATAATAATAAAAATCTAATTGTGTTTGATGGAGCTTTATTTTTATGCTACGCTAGCATGCTATTGCCGTCTAGTTTCAGTTTTTGAGAACATTAGCAGTATTTGCTGATACCAGAGGAGGATGTGCTACTTCCTGTATTCATGCACCAGTGCTGCCGTCTGAGCTAGAATGAGCTCCGAACTCGTGAGTCGTCTCTAATTAATAAAAAAAAACAGCTTTCATTCAACCACAGCACAAAGACGAGATACACTCAGTTGTTTGACTTTTTAAAGTAGATTGAAAAACACTGTTCCGTGCTGTTTTCCGTGTGAGCGCGTCCCATTGTTCTCATTTCCTCTGAAATCTCTAGAAACATCTCTGGAATCTTAAAATCAAGGACAGGCTCTGATCAATACTGGGGATCGATGTGGGCACCATATAATTGCAACAGGCCCCTCACTAGGACAGTACAAATGCCTCCCCTGAGCTCCGTGGCTAACATAAAAATGTTGCCACAACAAGAGAGAGTTTAGCACAAACAGCTTCCTTTGTCCCACTTTATTTCCAGAGACGGGGGATAGATGTAAGTTAATGCTTGACCTTTTCAAGTCATGTGGTTTGGTCTCTTGTAAAATTGAATGTGAAAAGTTTGACAGCATCCACTTAGAAATTGTCCACCGTGTTCTTCCGTTGAGTTGTTAAGTTGTGTGTGGACTAGTGGTTATCGTCTGCTTCGAACTACTGGAACCACTCAATCATACAGTTTGAAAACATGTTTGACTGAATTTCCATTTCTGACGCAGCTCCATGTGAACAGGTGCAGGTGAAATGTGGTGTAACATGATAAGACCAATCTCATTTTGGTGAATGGGGAAGGTGGCCCAGGACCCAGCGGAGGTCCACGTATACCATGAAAAATGGATGAGTTCCACCTCCCGAGACTAAAATTAGACAGAACCTAATATGCTGAGTGTCCTTCAAGTAACTCTGATTTATAAGCAACAACAACAGACACAGAAGGTGAGAAAAAACTCTGCTGGTCTACAAAACACTTGTAGGGAAGGAAACGTAATTCCAGGCGACGCAGCGTGAAATCTGATTATTCCTTCTGCTGGAAACCTAAGCAGCCGTTGAAATGAAGCTACGGCTTCTTTTTAAGTAATCATTTCTCCCAATATCATTACTCAGGGACTGTCCTTCAATGACAGCAGGGCTGATGTAGAATGTAAAGTGGCATAAAGCATAAATGTACAATGAAGTGTATGAATATTGATACACAGTTTTATTACAGTAGGTTTGAAGCCTGCATGTTAATGTGCAGGAAGGAAAAAGGCTCCACACGTGTTTAATGCTCCTCCTTTTACATTCAGATATGCGGTTGGTCTGCTCTGCATAAATGTTTAATACGGCTTTATTCAGGCATTTCAGAAGAAATACAATATAACCCTTTACTTGTTTGGTCACTGGTGGAGAGAGAGGCACCTGGAAATAATAATGTAGCAGAGACACAGGGAGCCTCATCCGTCATGGATTACTTCGGCTTAATTAACAGCCAAATCCCTCCTTTCTGTATTTTAATAACTTTCTTAACCTGAAGCTGTTTTTTACTGGTAATATTCCTAATAATACATCTTGGACAGGTGCTGTGTAACACTGCTGTAAGTAGGGCCACCATCACCACCATAGAGCTGCTTCTTCCGCAATACTTATGTAGTGACGGGGGGGGCAGTGGCTCCGTTTGGCCACTAGACTGCACAGGGGTCATGTTATAGCTTTGTACAGTGTATACATTGGAACTCTTTGGTTTGGTTTGATGCACAGACTGTTAAACCAATGTTTCATCAGGGATGTTGGAACTGAGTAGTTATTACTGGTCACAGTGTTAAAGTGAGGCTGAGACCAGCATAATCAAAGCTGCACTCACTGCAGATGAGCGTTGTGCGTGGTTGTGCGTCACCTCTCTGGGACGGCTCTGGCAGGTAACGCATCCTCCCCTGCAACAACCGAACAAGCGGAGGCATGACGCGAGGCCGACGGCTCGAGGAGGCGCCGCGTGCGGGGAAGCGTGGCCAGCAGTGCAGAAAGGAGCCGCTTAATTGGCAGAGTTTCAATGCACGGCCGCTAATTAGCCGAGAAGAGCACGTTCGGCTACAGAATCCCAACAGCATCCTAAAAACCCAGCTGACATTTTGCTCTCTGCAGGGTGGTCAGTGGGTGTGCAGGCTGCTCCGGCTCCCACAATGCACTTGGCTTGTTAGCATTCGCTGTGAATTCACAGTTAATTGTCATCAAGCCGAGGTTGGGCTACGCTGAAAGTATCATGGATTCATTTCATAATCCACATCTAAAAGAAGCTGTTTATGAACCCATAGAATCATCCACACTCGTTTTTCATGCCACTGTTGAACAATTGGTACATTGTTTCATGAGCAATGACCCTAAATATCATGTAAACTTGAAATGAATGCAAAACCAGAAAGGATTTCTGTTCAGGAAATAATAATGCCTCCGACCAAGCAGCAGACTGGGAAATAATTGGAGTCACGTAAATGAATTCAAAGCCTCAAATCTGCATGGCTGCAGGAGGAGGAGACGCACGTAGCCGTCATTATACAGCAGAAGCAGGAAAACGACCCGCGCTCTGTCATCGGCTGCACTAGTTGGCGCTAACGACACTTAACTCGGAGGAGAGCAAAAGTTTGAGTCAGTGAAATGTATTCATTCATTTTGTCGTCAATGAAAGCAGTTTTAAGCGTTCGCCCGTGCAGATCTTCACTCTGAGGTGCGTGTGCTGCCGTCAACGGCCACAGGTGAGAGATTTGATGATTGCGCTCCACTTGACACACTGACCCACGGATCGCAATCGACGCATCCGATCTCCAGAAACGCCCGTAATCACTGTCTGCGGCTCGTTTGGAAGCCGCAACAGCAATTCCAAGCTGATCTCCAGGCTCTCCACGTTTCCGCTGCTTCATCTTAAACGCTCCTCTTCCTCCTCTCGCGCTCACAGTGACTCATGCATCACCCTACAGCTCCTTTTCGCTTGTCAGATTTTCTACACTTTCGCTGTGACTCTAATCCAATTCAGAACCAAATCCCAAGACGCTCAACCCTGTAGGCTGCCCTTCTCAGTGACCCCCCCCTCGCCATTAACATTTACCCACAATTCAGTGGAATCTCGTGTGTTTTCCATCTTGGCCAGGACAAGGTTGGCTTCAAGTGTTTCTAAAAATATGGCCAAGCTTGAAGGAAGTAGAGAGATGGTCCCTGCAGTACAGTGTGTGGTCCCTCGATTAGAGAACGCTGTGAACAACTTTGACCTGTACATCAGTTCAACTATTTGTTTGGGTGATTATACTTAATTAAACTCATAAAAATGATTAAAACTAAATAGATAATCATGAAAAGGTTCCAAAACTGATCACTGGTTTGACAAGGCTCAGAAGCAAACGTCTCTGGTCTGAACTGGTCAAATGTGTTTTAACGAGTTCATCGCTTTAACTTTTCTGGCCAATTTCTTTTAATCTTTTAATTTGAAATTCTTTTAATTTGTTCAAAAATGCGTCAGCCGCAAGCAGGTGTCTGCAGCAGCTGTCGATGCCAGGAAGTCAAAAACAGCTTGACATTAAAATCAGCGACGGGTTAATTTGTTACTGGCGGTGATCAGGTGCAGCCACAGACGCCACCGGTTGCTCATCCACAACCTTTACGGACTCCAATCCAAGGAGTGATTTCATGATGCAGAGCTGAGGTTTGGTCTCTGTTGTCGTTGTCCTCCATATGTTTGTGTTAACTCTGACATATAAATAGATCTTTGCATCCCACCAGCCTTTGTCAGCGACTCATTCAGTCATCTTCTGTCAGGAGAATCGTGACAAAGCCAAAGACGTAAAGCAGCTACAGAAGGACAGCAGGCGCCATATGCTGAAACAGATCAGGACATCAAACAGACGCTGGTCTTCAACACAATCAAAGCTGCATCGCTGCTCAAGGTTATGCACTGAAATAGAGTTTAATCCAAGGACATGATTCACAGTCTCTGGGGAATAATCCTTGTTTTGTGTGCGCAGCCATTGTGAAAGCTGCATCTAACTCAGACGTATGAATGGTTCAGAGATGAGACTTTTACAACTGCCTGATTTTGACTGTAAGCGAGCGGCTTAAATAAGTCAGGAGGCTGTAGCGCTGTGAGCAGAGCCGTGCACAGACTGCACGCCGCCTGGCGCATCGCTGCACGAGGCTGTAATTATTAAACGGAGGAGCCGAGATGAGCTGAGGCAGCCTGATAAACACACAAAGACAGAAGGCGGCTGGTGGACGGATAATAGGGTGGACAGACAGATAGTTACCAGAGCAGCAGATGGATGGGCAACAAGACAGGTAGACAAATAGCAGGGCGATCAGAATGACAGCTCGGAAACACCTTAAACCAGGCTCCGCTGTGCCCGTGAAACCGAATTGCCACGATTGTATTCAATTTGCGTGTTCTCTGAATGTGGAAACTAGCGGAATATGAAAAAAAAAATCACCTTTCTTATTCTACTCCTTCCTTTTTCATTAACGTGATTGGCAGACTACACGGAGCGGATGGGAGTGAGGGTTTGTAGTTGCTGTGGCAACGGCCTGCTCTTTGTTAAAGGCTACATTCCTGGCATCTGATGAGTCTGTGCCGTGATCGATAAAGCGCCCGTCCGCGGGGACTGATGAGCGGACCGGGGCTCCCGCCGGGCCGGCCAGGACTGGGCGGAGGAGAGGGAGTTAGGGGGGAGACGTGCGAACAGGAGGACGGGGAGATAAAACGGCGATAGGGAGACGAGCGGGAGGAGGAGGGAGATGGAGGCGGGAGCGGGGAGGATGCTGCCGCTGCGGAGCCGGACCGTGGGAACCGGGAGGAGTGAGCGGGCTCTGCAGCGCCTTCTGCCTCGTCCGCCTGTTGTCTCAGCGTCTCTTAGTTCACTATCAAAGTCAGGTAGGTGTCCGTGCGTGCGCTTTGCTCTGCAGCAGCCAAATGGCTTCACATACAGTAGACGCTTTTAATATTTAGATCATTTTTTTTGCCTTTATGATGGTGAATCTAGATTTCTGTCACTCTCACATGTGTTTTACATTTTGCACATCTAATTGGTAAAGACAGACACGAGCAGAATGCAGATACTGGTGGTAATGAGGCAATTATGGCCGGCCCTCTGTCTACACAGCCATCTGTCAATTCAACAACCTGTGGCTGCTGCTGAGAGCTGTTTTTTTTTTATTCTGTCAAGGTCTGAGGCATAACTGTGAGAGAAGCTAACGTTTCACAGTCCAACTCGGCACCTTTACCCTCATTAACCTGCCATTACGTCTTTAACTCACTTCCTGTTCGGCGCTTCAGGAGCTGGAGCCACGTTTTGAACGAGTGAATGGACCTCAGTGTAATAAACGAGCTCTCAAATGCAACACAACGCTGCTTAAATGTGAGAGAAACGAACAGAACACGGCCGCAATCACAGAAACACTTCCAGGTTACCCGGCTTCAGTTTAATGTGCTTCAGTGCGGGTTCACAAGGAAATGCAGAAAATGTCACTGGAATAATATTCAACACTATTTATAAGATCAGTGTGACACAAAACAGCAGCAAATGGCTTAAACACAACATAACATTTACCCAGACTCCTTCTGAGAAGCTGCATCATTTCAGACAAACACCCTAATACTAATATCTACAACATAAAACAACAGTAATTTGCAATAACAAGCAATAAATGGGACCAGAAGAGCAATAAAGCATGAGGCAAACAGGATTATGGAAATGCGATCAGCTGTTATTTTTCACAGCTCCTGTGTTCATTGCTTGCTTTTATAGATTAATTATCAAATATTAAATATATGCATGCTCCAAATAAGAAACATATGTTGAAACATCACATCTCGGTGATAAATATAGAAAGTTAGCGTGTTCAGTGTGACAGTGGGATGAGTCAGTACAGTGCGATTACTCACTAAGGAGTCGTTTCCAGGGTTACGTGTGCCCGCGCTCAGAAAAGCTGACGGCTCATTTTCCCAGCTTTGTGTATGAGTTCACGCACGTGATCACGGGCTGTGATCAAGCACACGCGCGGGTGAGCGGCGGCTCCGGCGAGGCGCTTGGCCTCGCGTTCTGACTCTAACGAGGCCGATTCCTCGCCGTCGGCCTCAAACGTCCCGCAGCCTCGTAAAGCATGGCCAGTCAGCCTGCAACCTTTTGTGCTAACACGGCGGTGAGGGGTCACATTTTTCCCGCCGCTGATATTTCTGGCTGTGTCTCAGTTTATAATTCCATTACATCCACCTTGCCAGGAGAAGGGACAGTCCATTAGGAGGAACAAGACTTGGCAGTTCAAGCAGACATAAAATATAAAAGCATGGACGCATCAGAAAGCGTCAGTGGAGACAACCGGAGCTCATTCCTCCTCGTTAACCTTGTTTCTCTTTCATGGATTGTGTCTTCCAGGGTTTGTCCGTGATGCTGCTCTCCATAAACACGAAGCTATGCCATGACAGAGGGCATCGTGGGTAAAAGAGACATGCGACACCCAGCCCAGCGCAACTGCCACCTCTTCCTGGGCGGGGCCTTGCTGCTCCTCCTGGCCAGCTCCGCCCTGTGCTGCCCCGCCCGCTGCGAGTGCTCCGCCCAGAGCAAGTCGGTCAGCTGCCACCGCAAGCGCCTGGCCGCCATCCCCGAGGGGATTCCCATCGAGACGCGCGTCCTGGACCTCAGCAAGAACAAGCTGCGCATCATCACGCCGGACAACTTCTCCTCGTTCCAGCAGCTGGAGGACCTGGACCTCAGCGACAACCTCATCAGCGCCGTTGAGCCGGGCTCGTTCCGCTCCCAGCTCGCCCTCCGCTCGCTCAACTTCTGCAGCAACCTGCTTCAGCTGGTTCCTGCTGGTGTGCTGTCGGGCCTGACCAACCTCACCCGCCTTGACCTCAGCCACAACCGTCTGGTGGTTCTCCTGGACCATGCCTTCCAGGATTTGCGCAAGCTGGCGTCTCTGGAGGTGGGCGATAACGAGCTGGTGTTCATCTCTCAGCGGGCCTTCACAGGACTACTTGGACTCCAGAGTCTGACCCTGGAGCGCTCCAACCTGACCGTGATCCCTACTGATGCTCTGGCCCATCTGCACAGCCTGGTGGAGCTGCGCATGCGCTACCTGAGCATCAGCTTCCTCAAGCCTTACTCTTTCAAGAGGGTGTCTCGTCTGCGGCGGCTAGAGATCGATTACTGGCCCTTCCTGGACACACTGCCTCCCCTCTCGCTGCATGGCCTCAACCTCACCACCTTGTTCATAACCAACACCAACCTGTCTGCCTTCCCTGGTGCAGCGCTGCGAAACGTGCCCTACCTCACACATCTTAACCTGTCCTACTGCCGCATCCAGTATATCCATCAGGGAGACCTGGGCCAGCTCCCACACCTGCTGGAGCTCCACCTCCAAGGGGCTCAGCTGGCGTCTATCGAGCCTTTTGCTTTCGTGGGCCTCAAGTCTTTGCAACTGCTGGATGTGTCACAGAACCGCTTGGACTCGCTGGAACGAGGGGTGTTTGCCTCACCGGGGAGCCTCCAGAGGCTTTGTCTGGGTGGAAATCCATTAGTGTGCGACTGCAGGTTGCTTTGGCTGCTCAACAGCCACAAGCCCCCATCTCTGCAGATCCTGGACGCCCAGCCCGAATGCACAGCCCCCCAGCACCTCCTCGGGGCAACTCTCCGGGACCTCAAGGAGCCCCTGGTGTCCAGGTACATGACCTGCACTAAGCCACGGATAGGACCCAACACGACACAGCTGCTGATGGTTGACGAGGGCCAGCTGGTTCGTCTCAGCTGCATGGCAGAAGGAGCGCCGCGGCCCTCCGTGGTCTGGATTACGCCTCACAGGCGCTACATCACGACCAAGAGCAGAGGTAGAGTGGAGGTCCGAGCAGACGGGACCCTGGAGATCAAAACAGCAGAGCTGCATGACAGTGGGGTGTACTTATGTATCGCTAGTAATCCTGCTGGCAACGCTAGCCTGTCAGCCTCTTTAGCTGTGAAGAGCCTGGGCACTGGGGACAGGCTTCACAACAGCAGCAGGAGCTCAAACTACCTGACAGACTCCAACAGTACATGGGGGAACGGGACGGTACTGTACAACATGACGGTCCCCATAGATATTAAGACTATCATCATATCCACGGCCATGGGCTGCCTGTCCTTCCTGGGCGTGGTCGTCTTCTGCTTCCTGCTTCTGTTCGCCTGGAGTCGGGGGAAAGGGCGACACAAGAGCAACTTTGACATCGAGTACGTTCCGCGCAAGTCCAACGGGGCTTCGTCGGACGTGGCGGAAACAAGCGGCCCGCGGCGGGTCAACATGAAAATGATCTGACCGACGCCAGCCACCCCCCAAACTCCGCGCACACATATCAGCTGAGCAAAGTGTTTTTCTATGACCCAGTGGACTTGTGAAAACGAAAGTGATGTACTATTATAGTGGCTGTGGATATGACGGTGATCTAGTGATACAGTGGACATGTGAATATAAAAGTGATATATGAAACCGTGGACGTGTTTATATGACATAATGTTCTCATGCAGTTCATTGAGTATAATACTATAACCAACATATCAATATGGGAGTGATATAGTGCTGCACTAGGCATGTGTTTCAGTGACGTGATGAGTAACGATGTTGTCGACTCACCGTGACATCAAGGTGAAGGAGGGCGCCGCTGGGACCGACAGGAGACGCGTCGGTTCGGCAGCAGAGCCGTCACGGCTGCGACGCGCCGGAACTGAAGCGTCCAACACCCATTTTAGCTGCAGTGTGAGAGAAGTTGTGTTCATGCGTGTGTGCGTGTGTGCGAGCAAGCGAGCGTCAGTGTGCGCATGTTGCATTCGTGTGTTTCCTTTGTGCATGTGCACGCATTGCCTTTCTCGTTGGACGGAGCAATTAAAGTGAATGACGGGCCCGGCGCCGCGCGGGTTCCGGGCCTTTGTTCTTGTTTAGTCATTGTAACGACAGTATTGTCACTGTTGCGTGGAAAAAAGAGGACTATCTGTGTTTGTATGCAAAAATCACAGTTGTTGTGTTGAAGAGAAATGCTGCAATCGTGGTCCCTAAGGACGGAGCGACTCCCACAGGGATTCTTTTTTTAACGCAGGAGAAGCTAAACGCTCACAGCCGTGACGACGTGGAGCCCGAGCGGAGTCTTTTTCCACAGAGCTCACCTTCCGGCGCCTCTGCGCGCGTTTGTTGAGGAATAGCGGCGGTCGCTGGTGTTATTACTGCGGCTTCCAGCTATAGAAACGCCGTGTTAAACCTGCTTTATCACATAATAAATCACGGGCAGATTTTCCTGCCAGACAAATCCCTTGATATGATATAAAAAAGTCGGTTAGCAGACGCCGCGGTCGGGATTTACTGGCCGGTGTCCTCTTTGGGACAAGACAGAGTTGAGCTTCACAGATTTATAGCTTGAATTTTTCCCCTATCTCATATTCTTTGAACGCACCACTCCAATCTAGCATGTCCGGATTCTTCCCTGGGGCACCAAGGGGTTCTGGGGATTTAATAGACGGCAGTCTGAAAGTTGTAGTGGAATCTTGTAATGTTCAGTTTATTTATTGATTCATTATTTTTTGTTGAAATGTTTTAAATGTTTAGTAAAGAAAAAAAAACAGTTAAGGGCAACTCTTTGTATCGCAGGGACGTGGGTGTAAACTTGTGTGATCCTGTTGTGATAAAATGTTTAAGGTTATATAATTGTTTTCATATGACAAATTTATGGGTATATTTTCCAGTTGAAATAAATCTTACTCATACCCCGAAGACTGGAGTCAGGCTAGTGTAAATGATGTCTGGATGTTCTAAACCTCTTCAACCTTTATTATGAAATTCTAATATTATATTTATATTTCAGCACTCCTTAACATTGATTATTCTTTTTAAGTGGGTTGCTAAATAGTTTTTTTTTTATTTTTTTGTTCTGCGTATGTTCTAATGATGGATGAAGGAAATGAGCTGGGGTTTATCCATACATTATATTTGTACACAATGAAAGCCTGTTGTCCTATATAACAATGCAGATAAACAACATAATTAGATATTAGAGTGTAGGAATATACAGCAATAGGAATCTTGTGTAGATTCAGCTCGTATAAATGCTAATGTGGCAGCAGATCCAGTTCCTGGTTCTGTGTGTTCATAACACAATCTGCTAGAGGTTGCACTCCCTGAAAAACCATGTGACCGAGGTTGGGAATTGGAAACCGGCGACTATGTGCAACTTTCTGCTCCTCGCACTGATCAGAAACCATCAGAACTGGGGCGCGAGGAGGAATCAGAAATGGGACGCTTTGAGCGGCGGCGCGTACGGTTTGGAGCCTAAATAGCCTGTATAACCCTGCAGGACCGACCTCATCACTCACCAGGCCGGCTTCTGGGAGGGCGGGATTTCCTCCAGACCTCACCTGACAATCAGATGAAAGGATGCGTATGGTGTCATCATCTTAACAGGAATCAGCACTTCTGTTTGGGCTCACAGGAGAAGACCAGACCACAGCGTTTCACCCAGATCGCGCTGCAAACAAACCTAATTATTCTATTAGCGTCTATAAGTCAAACAACAAACAACTTGAGTGAATAATATGAGTTAACATTTCATTCAGGATGTAAACGATTCCCCAGCCCAGACGAGCAAACGCTACGCGGCAGCTCGGCTTCGCGCCGCTAATTAAAAACATGACTTATTGCTGTAAATACACGGTGCCAGCACTTTAAGGGAGCAATAACACTTAAGGAGTGTTTGCTGGGGCTGTGGCAGAGGTCCATGAACCCCCTAAATAAATAATGCGACACATCATAAAGGCTCGTCATAAAGAATCAGGCCGAGCCTGCGGCTGCATCAAAGCGCGGGAATCAAAGCGAATCAGCGGCTGCGAGGAGGAGGAGAGGATCATTACAGAAGCGATGGAGATCTCCATGGCTGGAGCAGCTTCCTAATGCGGCTGCTGGTCGGACTCAACAGCAGATCTTTCATTTTTCTTCCACAGCTCGGTTGAATTCTCCATTTTGTCTTGACATATTGTGCTACAGATTAAATACACGTTTAAGGAATTAATGATCAGCCTGTTCTCTGGAAGGTTGGGAAATGTATAGTTTTTTTAGAAGATCTTTTTGAGTTTGTCTTGATCTGTGTTATCACGTCAGTAAATCATTTTCCTTAAATTAATCTGGATTAAGGGAAGGGTGAATCAATTGTTATTGGGTTGTTTTCTTGCCGCTATCAAAGCCTGTCGCCGCAACGACACAGATGAGCCGAACTCGTCTTTTGTTCCATTCAAACTAAATGAGCAAAGTTAATCGTTTCCCCTTTGAGACCACGTTCACTGCAGCACAGATCCAAACTTTGTGACTGCTGCCTTTCACTCTGAGCATCATCCACATGTCAGGAAGGGCCGTTTTGATTCAAGTCCAATCAATAAAAAATATTGGAGTGTGGCGCAGCGGCTCCAGCCGGTGGCCCCAGCTCCCTGATGATGTACAGACAGTAATGAAAGGTCACTCCCTAATCTCTGGCCTGAGGAGATCAGGTTGGTGGCACACACACACACACACACACACACACACACACACACACACACACACACACACAGGAGCTGCAGAAGTCTCAGTGTGGAAGCAGCGAACTCACCCTCTGACTGTTCGTCAGCAGTTTGGCCTCCTTCATCAGACGCAAACGCGAGCTCGACGATGCGCTGGAAAAACATGGAGAAGGAAACAGATGGAGCTGGAGATTTCTGATTGTGTTTACAAGCCTGGCGTCGCTCAGAGCTGGATCTGACGGCTCCGAGCACAGAGACAGTGTCTGGTGCCGCGAGAAGACGAAGCTGTTCTCCAGGGTTTTAATGTGCAACACGATGCCTCATAAATACAGTGTCACAGTTTTGTGGTTCGGTTTATTTCACCGTACGTCAGCGTGAACCACAAACCTATAAACTATATAATACAGGATAATATACAACAAACCCTGTGACTGTGTAAATGCTCAGTGATGTTGGGATGGAGGTCAGTCACATCTGATGCGTGTGATGCTCTTCCATTATTTATTTAAGATATATCAGCATAACAATCTGTTTTTATGTAGCTAAGGTTTGATGTCAATTTTTGGTAAATACTGTTGTTTGTTCTTCATCAGCTGATTCAATCAATTCCACACCCATCAGTGTGTTTAGTTAGTGGTTAGTCTACTTTTATATAAATTCTAATGATTTACTGTATTTAATCAGATGTTATTACATTTGTTTTTCATCATGTTGGGTTTTTCTGATCATACATGCAAAGGCAGGTGGATGGAAATGATGTTACATGCAGCTTTTCAGTGGAAATGAACTTGGAAAGCAGCGCGCGCGCCCGTTTAACCGCGCGGCGGTTAAAGTCGAGCACCACTCGTGTCGTCTCTGTGGAGCCGCCCCATTAAAGCGCAGCTCGTGGCGAGTGTCAGCGAGAGGCGCGGGGTGAAAGATGAGAGCAATAAGAGGAGGGAGGTCCGTCGCGTGGCTTCGGCGCCGGACCCCCCGGGGTGCGGGATCCGTCGACGCGTCGTCCGCTGGAGCGTGACGTCGCTTTAGCGTCTGCTCAGCAGCTATAAAAGACAGAGAGCTGAGAGAAACATGTCATTTACAGATCCCCATCTTATCCACGCGTGTCAATTACTCCTTTACTGATGCGCCGCCGTCGGACGACATCTCAGACCATGATTATTAATGATTCATTTGTGAGTTATGACTCCCCGACCCGTTTCGTCACGCAGACGCTAAATCACAGAGGAGGCAAAGCAAAGCAAAGCTAGGTGCTGATTAAATCAAACATTAGTTCTCCGCACAACAAGCCTCGCAGTCAGCTTTAAATAGGCCCATTGTTCAGCCGGAATCGTCGTTGTGTGACTCCGTCTTCTTCGGTGACTCACCAATTAATTTGCCGCGTTCCGGAGGTCGGGCCGGCGGCGCTTGCTTCCACACCAACCGCACGCGAGACGTGGCCCACATGCAGCCGGTGTGGCCTTTACGCACGGAGCCGACGAGGCAGCCGGATCGATGCGGGAGCAATTAAAGCTCAGCAAACACCTGGTTCTAATCGCACGTATCGTCCCGGTAAGACGCCGTCCTCCGGCGCGGGGTGCGGGTCCATCAGCAGCCAGTGATGGAGCAGACGCCGTCCCCTTTAGTGGATGAGGAGGTCACGGCCACGCTTAGAGGGTCAGCAGAGCTAATTAGGCAGAATGAGCGATGGGGACCCGAGGGGCTGGCGCAATTACCAACAGAACGAGAGGCAGAAGCTGAGGAGGTGAAGCCGCGCGGGAGCGGCTGATGAAAGTTTCATGTTCCTTAACTTTAAGCCCCTGAAATGCCTCACGTTAAAACGAAGCCTGTGCAGAGCTGTTGGTGGGTAGAAGAAGAAGAAGAGCCCGTGGCTCATTACCACACAGCTCACACACACACACACACACACACACACACACACACACACACACACACACACACACACACACACACTGATCGTCGCCGGGTGCGTCGCAGTTCAACGCAGGGCTGCAAACACTCCCTTCTGTCACGGAATTTGTGGACAATGTGACATTTACGGCGCCTGTGTGAAAGATTGACTAGCTGCCGAATGCAACGAGGCGCTAAAAAGCTGCGGTGAATATGAGTCGCACAGATCACCTGCTCCTAAATATATACGTCCCTGTCTCGGCAGGGGGCTGCGGGATGAGTTAGACGGAGGCTGCAGACGCCGGCGTGTCACTTCAAGCGCGTCTGCGGCGACATGCTGCCTGAATAATCATTATAGCCTGTTCAGCTTTTCCTCAAAAAGGGAGCAATAAGCAGGAGGAGCGCCGGTGCTGCATGTTTCATGTTGTGTGTTTGATTGTTTGATGCGGGATAAAAGACTCCTGGGAAACCCAGACGGCTGCCTGGGCCTGGCGCCAGAAGCTGCCGTGTCTGGGAGTCTCTTAATGTCGCGGCAGCGTTGGGAAGGATGTGTGTCTGCAGGAATAACGCTGGGCGTGAGGCGAATTGCCGTGAGTAATAAACACACAAGTCAAGTGCGTTACTTCTACCTGTACTGCAGCTTACATTCAAACAATAGAGCTCAAACACATGCAGAGCGAGTCCTGAAAAGCAGAGGAGAGTGCTTTCAGGGGTGCTTCACCGTCGCATCCATCGGCACTTTTAATGCTGTTTTTTTTCTACAGTGTGTGTCCAAAAAGCAGCATCCGGAAGATGAAATGTTACAACGGTGGTGGTAGTTAGGATGGAAAAAGATACGCTCACTGCAGGTTTGCAGGTGCACACCTGTGCAATAAGGAATCCAGGTTTACTTCCTAGACTCCAGCACTGGGGATCTAATAAAGCGTAAATCACTAATGACTGACTGATGCAAACATACAAAAACCTGTTGAACTTCAGGGCGTTTCATGTGTAACTGAGTAAAGAATCCCCGTGAAGTGGCACCGGCAGAAGGAGCTGGTTCAGAGGAGGTGGGGGGGAGCTTTGGTGTTGACCCAGGACAGTGGAGAAGCAGCAAGGAGCTGGTGGAGGATTTAGGACTGATGGGAGAAACCTCAGCTCATGAATAAGCTGCTTTTAATAAAGAGGCGGCTTCAGAGAGCATGTTTGTTCATGGCATTTACTGTACAAGGGGAAGTGTCCACTGGTCTGAATCCATCCAATGTCCAACTCAACCAGGATGTAATACTACACAGTTAAAGCATTAATACAACTGGCCCCTGGCTCTGAGCCAGACCGGTCCCTTTGGGTTCAATAAGTGTTTATGTTAGAGGACGTTAACCAGGCCACGCTCTCAGCACTCACCAACATCAACGTCTCCTAATTTCCCAGAAACCCAAAAGCGGAGCATTGCTGACACAAAGAAAAGCTACATTATGAAATGCACTACATTTACAATATTTATTGAGACAAAAAGGACACGTGGAAAAAGCCTTTTGTCGCTTCCTGGCATCCTTCTCGTCGCCACCATTGATTGGTTTACGCTGAAGACGTTGCTGGTGCTGAGCCCAGAAATCCTTGTTAAAGCTTCAGGTGATTTGTATCGATGCCGTCCAAAGATTTTAGTCCTGGCAGAGTTTATGGAAGAAGGCGAAAGGGAGAAAAAGCTTGTTTAATGTTAATGGGCTGCAACTTAATCATGATGCATTGTTGAATGCATTGAAAATAGCGTGGCAACGTTCGCTGTGTGTGGCAGTGGTGGGCAGCATGCGTCTGCATGCGGTAGGATGCAGCCTACCGATGCTCTGACTTCCCAGAATGCATCACGGCCAGTGTTTAAATGTCGGCAGTACGTCAAAACAAGTGCAGGCGAAGGGAGCGACTGGACAGAAGGAAAGACGCTGAAGCCAGAGCTGCAGTGGCGGTTCTTCATCTGGGTCAAAGTTCTGCTCCGCTGGTCACACTGGTTTCAGCTCGCTGCCACAGTGTCCATCCACAAGGACTAAAACGCTGACGTATAAGACAGACGTGAGGACAGGAGAGCTTTTATGGGTTGAGGCACTGACCCTGGTGTCATCCTTAACTCTTCAGAACCCACCTGTTTTGACCACTGAACCAGCTTTTGATCTTCTCACCTGATGGGAACTCTTTCATGTTCTCCTGCCTGTTAAAAATGACTTACAGCTGATCCAAACCTCTGTTGAACTCATCACAGTTATTAAATGTCTCCTATTAAATAATATCAGACCTGGATGTCTAAATAAGGTACCAGTATATATTAATACTGTAATGTGTAGACCTCCTCCCTGGCCTGTTTGAAGATGAGGTCAGGTCTCAGCAACCTTCTTGTCGCCATGGTAACACCAAGATACGCCGCTACATCACCTACCGGAGTAGAACCATCCTGATTCATATCTGTCTTTGGCAGCAACGTAGGTTCTACATCTTAATCTACTTCAACTACTGCAACTTACAATAGTTGCAGTAGTAATAAACAATAGTTTTTAATAAACAATAGTTTTACTCTGGTTGCATGAAAGAAGCCAAAACCTTTATAAGAGGACACATCTCCTGCTGCCTGACTGTTGGCCAGCACCTCTGCACATTAAACATCAGGCTTAATGGAGCGTATTCCAGATGAACAACAACATCCCACAGCTCAAATGTCACGGTGTTAATCAGCAACGTATATTTCTCCGTCCCTGAGCCCGGTTTTGATCCGTTCCACCTCACCCTGACTTTGTTTAGCTGCGTCGTCGGCGCTCATTAGGATGATTGGCCCGTGGCAGCAGCCACAGTGCAGCTGGGCAGCAGGAAATGAGCTTCTTTGAAGTTCCTGCTTTTGAATGGGAACACGGATCGGCGCCGGCGCGTATTGTTTCAGGCCTGGAGTCCGCTTTGAAACGGCACAAAGGGCCGGGGCTTATTACGGCCCGGCGGCCGGAACCACGCTTTTCCCTTTTTAAAAAATTAAGCAGTAATTGCGATTGGCGTGATCAGCCTCAGCTGAGCGTGATCACGACCGTGACACAGCTACGTGATCACACATATATTACAGTTCTACCCGCTTTATTTGGAATGAGTATTCATGCCTGTGCCTTGTATTGTTTAATTTTATTTCAGAACAGCATGTGCTCAGCATGTCTGGCTCAGCCGCTAATATATGCAATGTTTTCCGATCTAACTCGTGCTATGTGGAAGGAAAATGGGAGGTTATCTCACAAAGAGACTGAAATGGGAGGTTAGGAGGCAATGAAGCCAGGGAGGCTGCTCTCAGGGCAGTTTTGTCCCATTTCTGGTGGCCATGTAGATTAGTGGGGAAAGGGCTGATGCTAAAGCGATGCTAATGGATGCTGGCAGTGGGCATTAGGCTGTGGGCCTGGGTGGAGACAGGAGCCCGTCTGTCTGTCTTATGTCAGATGAAAGGAGATGCCGCGCTGTCACTGCTCTCAATCACACGTCTCCGAGCAAAAACATTGACACTAATGAAGCCAACCACAGCAACAGCCTCGCCGCCCGCTCATCCAATTTAGCTCTTTGTACTTAAAATCCCCAATTAATGCTATTAGCAATTCATGAGCTATTTACTGCACGTTGCGGATGCATGAAGTGACTCATGACATGCTAAGTGACTAGACTGTCTTCGCTGAGGGGAGGAGATTACCATCCGTACCTTAAAGCGCACGTTAGAATGGAATGCATTCAAATTCACACAATAAATAAAATGAAGTTGAAATGCAGTTTAGTGTAATCGCTGGGCTTTTATAATTAAATCAAACGATTCGCAGCAGGCTACATGCACATAATTGCAATAATCAGTGCCTCTTCTGATTTAATGAAAGAGCCTTCGAGCCAACGCCACATACTGTATCACACTAACCTGGTGCACAACTCACGCTCAAACCCTCAGGATTCGCACTTGTGCATTTTAAGACAAAGCTTTAAGGTTGAAGCAGGTCTCTCTTCATGACGTAAAATAAAGTTGTATCCTATTCTATAACCTCCTGTTCTATGAAAAAGAGAAAGAGGAACCACAACACGGACGAGCAATATCCAGTAGAATTGTGCTGTAGGTGTAAATGATCCCTGTTTTGTGCAGGTGTTGAGTGGACAGACTGACAGACGGGCAGATAATGGCCACTACATAAAACATCTGCATCTTGTTTCCCTGAGTCTACAGGCTTATAGCATCATTTAACAGCCCTGTGCAGACTTAGCACATATCTGTGTAACACATGCAATCTGGCCCAGCACCAGTCTGACAACCTAAACACAACTGCTGACGCCTTGTTATTTCCTCACACATTGCCTTCCCGTCATTAGACCACATGTAAGTAAGATAACAACTGATGACAACAGTGTTCACCGGGCTGAGTGATGAGGCGGATGGGAAGTGGATGCCATGCAAATTTTCAAATAAAACCTTTCTACTGTCAAAGCGAGCGGCGTCTCCGCTGACAGGAGCGCGTCTTTAAGGCTGAACAGCGGCGGGAGATGGATAGGCGGATAGATAATGCAATCTCTGCAGACCTAGAGGTAAATCCAGCAATTAGGCCAGGATGTGTGGAGGTGTTAGAGTCCACACCGAGGTCAATAACAGGATACGGGAAGCAGAGGGAGGCTGATAACCTCACATATACAGTAATGCGATCACGGTTGCCAATTTAGCAAATAAAACCAGAGTTGAGCACAGATTTTCTCACACTAACAAACAAAACGATGACCCGCACATGACTTGGTGTCTAAAGATGCTGCACATAGAAAACAAGTGGCAGCATCAGGACCTGGACACTGGGCGACATCATCCTCTTACCTTGCTCTCCCTATTTACAGACTGTTACGTGTTATCAAGTGCTAAAAGGTTCAATTAATGCTTTATAACCTGAAAACCCCTATTTCAATCTGCTGTATCTTTAACTGTCAAATGCTGTTTGTAAAGAATTGATAAAAGCAAGAAAGAAACTACGAGCGGTGAATCCAAAGGTACCTGGATCCAAGTCCAGCTCTCAGGGCCTTCATCACATGTGGAGCCACAGTAGAGCACATTAGAGTTGTGTTGATGTCAGCTCGTCTCTGCACAGATCAGCTCAAGGTTGACAATGATGAAAACCTGAGATGCTGTTTCAGACTCTCGGCGACTTGTGTTGCTCTGACAATCGAAAGGACTCGGTCGCCAGCGCCACCGGCTCATGAGCGGCTGCAGCCGCGGCGTTCGGTCTGTGCTCCATCACACGCCCACTGCACGGCCAACGCAAGCATCTGAAATGAGTTTCCTCTGTGGGCTCGCGCTGAAGAAAGTGGGTGCAGACATCAGGCATCCAGAGCCGGTGCTCCTTCACGCTGAAAGGGCAGGAATGTCTGGTCTGACCCGTAACCTGACGCCTCGTAATTAACAGATAATGGATGGAAGAGAACAGGACCATGTTGTTTACAGGGCGTGTCCTGTACCAGTGACTTCCTAGAATCACTCACTCGCATTAAGGACATTAACCAGATTTATTATCGGATTATTCTCCTTGTTGGAGGGGCACACCCTGGACAGCACCAGTCATACAGTACATGGAACACAGACACACACTATTAGCTGGAGATAGAGATTAATGCTGGGAAAGAAAGCAGACTGCCTAAATAAGAGCTGGTTAGAATAATTAGCTAAGAAAAAGCAAGAAAACTCAGACATGAACTAGCTACAAAACTATTGATTTCTATTGGCCTTGCTGAACAAGGCGAAGAGCCAATGTTGAGGAGGTTTATAAAGAGGATAGAGCTGGAAATCCTGCAGAACAGAGCTTCTTGGTATTGGTAGCCTGTCCACTAGTTTACTCAGTGAGATTTGCAGCCCTGGATTGCAACAGGCCACAAGAGACCTGAACAGAAATTGAAAACAGCAGTCAAAGAGACGGAGGAGGACGGACAGGAGCGCCGACCGAAGGAACGGCAGACGACTTCAAAAAGAACAAAATACTTTGTGTGTTTTACATAATGAGGGCTGGATGTTTGCAGAAACAATACATTCTCTGACGTATTCATGAGGCGGTTAGAGCCAACAGCATCAGACGACTCATTAGAGTCCTGCTGAGACCATTAGGAATAGATGCAAACTCCAGTGTGTGCACAGTGTGTAGATGAACAAGCGTAGTGTTGGTGTTTCTTGAGATGAGAGGAGGAACGGGGATGCCTAAAAAATAACATTCAAAATAATCTGTGAATATCGAATAAACGCTGAAGGAAAATCTCACAATCAGAGCTGTTACGGATCCTTTGTGTGGGTTCGCAGCCAGGTTCAAACGTTGTGAATGACATAATGGATGGAGAACGGACGAAGCAGATATGAAAGCATCTGTCTTTATTTGCATAAAGGCTTCCATTTTGACCAGTTTATTTAAATTATTAATTTTTACGCCCGGTATAATGACATCATTGGCTTATTAGTGCCAGCTTCCGCTGTCGTTCACTAGAGGGCGCTGTGCTCATTTAGCCCCAGATGACGTAAGACGTACGTACCAGGAAGTGTGCGGAAGACAACAAGTCTGCAGCGGGCTAATCACATGCTGCGGCAGCAACAGATTCTGTGTTGATGGACAGCTGCAATTAAACCTTTGGTTTTAGAAACGCTGGGCTGGAGATTTACCAACAGGAGGAAACCACAGGTAAGTCACGCCCACGTCATCTCTACTGTGTGTTTTCGCAGTGTTAATTTTGCAAACGCTAGTTAGCGAGCTAGCATAGTAGAGACCGTAGATAGCATAATAATGCTATATTAATAGGTAGTAAACTGACATTGCTTTTCTTTTTTATTCCTTTCTGATTATGTCATTAAGTTCGCTTTGTTATGAACCCACCTCATTATTTGTTAGTTTAACATTACTTGGTCACAGTTTTGAATTTGTTTGAAAATTTAACAGCATTTTTTAACAAAAGCTGTCGAATAAGCCTTGTAGTTTTTTGCAGATATACACAGATACCTGGAGGCAAGGCAACTGGGACTTAGGCACATAAACGACCAGTCCCCCATTTTAATATGTTATTTATCGTTCCCTAAACGGGTCTGGCAAATTCCCCCAATGCATCGTGTATAACCTTTAGTAATCTGGCATCGAAACTATTACGAAGAATATAACAAATTGCAAAACGATCGCTCGTCTATTGATATATGCTTTTGTGCAAAATAGAGAGAATGAATAAAACCTCCCAACGTGGTGAAACTGTTTGTTAGGACAAGTCAAAAGGAGAAGCTGTGTGTGTGTGTGTGTGTGTGTGTGTGTGTGTGTGTGTGTGTGTGTGTGTGTGTGTGTGTGTGAGCGAGCAGCGTCAGCTGACTTAAACAGCAAAACACATCACTTTCAGTTCTATAGAAAGAGATGATGGGTGGGTCTGTTAGCATGTGCTCCCTTGGCTCAACACAAAGAGATCTATTATTTGAAAGGTTGAAGTCTATAATCCAACTGTTTACTAACTGTTTCTTTTATGCTGTTATTTAACCAGTAGCATAAACAGAAGTGTTGTTTCTTTCAGTTCTACAGAGTCTTATTCAGCCACTTCAATGTCTTCTGGCTGCCCACCCCAGTCACCTGCTGTGGCAAAGTCTGAGGTAGCAGTGGAGGGAGAATGCCCACTCCTGGCTGCCACCTTCGCCTACTGGGACAACATCCTGGGCCCACGCGTGCGCCACATCTGGGTGCCAAAGGGCGAACAGCTGATGTTCCTCAGCGATGGAGAGATCACCTTTTTGGCAAATCACACCCTTAATGGAGAGATTCTGCGCAGCGCGGAGTGCGGCGCTGTGGACGTGAAGTTCTTCGTCCTGGCAGAAAAGGGCGTCATCATCGTCTCTCTCATCTTCGATGGAGAGCTGAAGGGGGACAAAAACACGTGCGCCCTGTCCATCATCCTGCCTCAGACGGAGCTGGCGTTCTACCTGCCTCTGCACACCATCTGCGTGGAGAGGCTAAAACATGTCATCCGTAAGGGGCGCATTTGGATGCAGAAGGTAATGGTTCTGGTTCTGAACCTAGTGTTCACACTAAACCTTATGCTCATAAAAAGGAACTCTTATTTCATCCAACTCTTAAGGAATCTTTCCTGTGTTAGATGACACTTTAATAGTAGTGGCAGATTTCAAAGGTTGCAGGTCAGTTGCACCTGCATGCTTGTGTAGAGGAGGCGAATTATAACTCTCCTACATTCTATGCATATTGTATATAACTCATCTCTGTTTATTTTATAATTTTTTTCATAAACTGGTCTCTCAATACAACTGCAGTTTGACCTTTCTGTGCAATGCTAGTTGTTTTTGTGTTGCTTTAAAAACTATATATATCGTAGTCGTGATTGCCAGTGCTCAGAGCTGACAGAAACTGTTTATTGGCCTCAGGCCTGATATCGATCTTCACTGCATTTTTGGCACTGACCAAAATGTGTCTTTATATACCTGTATTGCTGTGCGTCAAGAATTGTCCAGCACTAAAAGCTGTCAGTGAATTCGGAAAAGCTCCGGTTCATGATGTGGTCCTTCTGACAGTTTTTGTCAAATCATATGTTGCATAGATTTTCTTCATTTAATTTCAGGGCTACAACATAATTTCTGTGCTGAGCTTGGAGATTGTACCCATTATGGAGCTGCTGGCATCCATGAAGACACACAGTGTGCCAGAAGATATAGATGTGAGCATTACACACACACACACACACACACACACACACACACACACACACACACACACACACACACACACACACACACACACACACACACACACACACACACACACACTTCTGTCTAGTTTTAGTATCCTACATCCTACCCAATGATCTTTCTGCATATTGCTTTCACGGAAGTAGTTGCAAATGTGCTCAGCATCACTTTGGTCTTTGTTGAGACAAATTTTTGAAATGACTCATTTGTTTCGCTCCTGCTGAGCAGATAAAAGACACGGTGCTAAATGATGATGACATCGGGGACAGCTGCCACGAGGATTTCCTCCACAAGTAAGCACTGCGGCGCAGGCGAATGGAGACTGATGATGAACAATGCCCATTTAACACCCATCAACTCTCCAATGATGAGTAATAGCTCTCCACTTAGTCCAAGTTTCCTCCAGAGAAAGGACGAAAGCTAAATTGCACTTAAGTGTTCAGGGCCCTGAAAGTCCATTTTGGCAACAAAGGTCCCAGTTGCTCAAAGTTGAACCGGTTTAATTCAGCATCCTGTAGACATCCTGTCAGTGCATCTGTGAACTGGAGCTTAACAATATTTATAGTTCCTGTGGTAAGATTAACATAAAAGCGGGCTGAGCAAAGTGGTGGTTGAAAGTGTATGATCCCTGGAGAATTTCACCTAATGCTGTGATAATTCCTGCACATTGACTGAGGGAGATTTTAGCCCATTCCTCATTACAAAACTATATCAACTCCTTCCATAGCATTTCGATATAGTCAATCAGGGGTCACTTTTTCCAAAACCTTAATGTTTGGTCTTCATAGGTAACAGAACATATTTTTTATAATGAAAAATAATCAGGATTATCAATAATGATCAAGGGAGGTTCCTCATAGGAGTCTAGGAGAAAATGTCGAAAAGGTCCAAATCTTTGCCAAACCACATAAGAAGCACAGCAAATTTTTGGATTACCAGACTCTACACTTCCTGCCTTAATCCTCGTAAATCCTCTGTGTCAGTGACTGTGGCTCAAATCTGTAAAGAATAAATAGAGCAACATTATTGACAGTAATTGGCTGTAATTTGCATCTTTGTTTCAGGGCCATCAGCTCCCATCTACAGACGTGTGGCTGTTCAATAGTGGTTGGAAGCAACCCAGAGAAAGTGAATAAGGTACATTCACTGAATTACTGGCTTCACCGCCACAGAATATGTTATACATGTGCACAGTTTAATAGGCTGTGCTTTAAAATGATGTGCATGAAAAGGAGACAAACCATGATGGGAACGAAGAATCCTGAAGTAGCTCCATGGACTGTTTACATCACCCAACAGAAGAAAGCCGCTACTAACTGTTTGCCCAAAAGCATACTCCACTTTAATTTGACATTTATTGGCTTGAAGCCTAATAAGAGCACCACTTAAATCAGGACTTTTATTTGTATCTAACACCTTGCCTCAAGCCAAATGCCAAATTACGGTCCAAGAAAATGTGGCTCCTGCTAGTAAATGTTGCGATAATGCTGTGCAGGAATCCATCGATGTTCTACCAACAAGGTTAAAAACTAAAGCGCATTTATTATCTGCCCCTGCTCTGAAGGGAAACACCAGTAAAAGCCAGCATACCTGGAACCACTTGATTTGTTTTGTTGTCTGGTAAAGGTTTTGCTGTGTGTCCCTGTGTTTTCTTCTGGTAGATCGTGCGGACGCTCTGCCTCTTCCTCACCCAGGCGGAGAGGAAGAGCTCTCGCCTGTGCAGGGCTGACTCTTCCTTCAAATATGACACGGGGCTGTTTGTTCAGGGTCTGCTCAAGGTACTGAAACCACCACTCCCCTTTCATCATACGGCTCAATGTGGTCTGCGTTAGGGTCTGACTCTTGTTGACCTCATTTTCTTTTTATGGTATCATTGCAGTGAGGCGTTCTTATTTCCATAGTGTCTCTCATTGTCATTGTGAGCTTTACTTCCAAACATCCTGCCAAATGCAGCGTGTGTATTTCTTACAACAACTCGGTGTCGGGCATAGAAGGGAAATGTTGCGAGCATCACACGTGAGCAAAGTTGCGGGTTGGAGAAGTTGTCACGTTATTTACTGCCGCTACGTTGAGGTATGAGGATTTAATGCTACATTAAGTCAACAGAACTGAATGAGAAAACCTGGCAGGGCTTAATAACATCAGTTGCGCGGCTCTTGCGGGATTTTCTTCTAGATTTTCATTTGAAATGCTGTGGGAAATCAAAGCGAATGGGCCTAGAGAGAAACAACAAAAGCGGCACTCGAAGCTTCCAGAACGTGAAATTATTTATTAAAGCTTCTTTGCATATAACATACGTGACACTGATATAGGATGTTTCGGCAAGCTTCCCTAAGCTTCAGCCTTTTTTTAGTGTGTTTTATATGCAGGTCAGTAGTTCTAATAAATAATTTCCTTTCTTGAAAGCTGGCAGCTTGTTGTTTTATTCTTAGAAGAACGTAGTGAGCAATGTCTGTACCTCAAATTGGGACAGAATAAGATGGAGGTAGCAGATTCCCAGACACCACAGAATAATATTAAGGCGCTCTGGCATGTCACAAAGAAGCCCACAGTCATAGTGTAGAGTCAGATTACCCAAGAGCTGGCAGCTTGTCAATACGGCCCTGTCTTCATTTGCAGGACTCCACGGGCAGCTTCGTCCTGCCCTTCCGCCAGGTGCTCTACTCGCCGTACCCGACCACGCACATCGACGTGGACATCAACACGGTGAAGCAGATGCCGCCGTGCCACGAGCACACGTACAACCAGCGGCGCTACATGCGGTCGGAGCTGAGCACGCTGTGGAAGACGGACAGCGAGGAGGACATTCCTCCAGACACGGTCATCCACACCGACGAGGCCTTCACGCCCGACCTGTGAGCACACATTGTCTCTGTGGTCTTATATTCATGAGCTTCCCACTGATGCAGCACCTTGAGGGAGTTTTATAACTTTGGTCAAATATTACATGTTCGCTCGGATTAAAGGAGGAACAGATTAGATGCACAAAGTACAAAGACAAAACAATTTGATTCACACTGTTTTCTGTCTTTCCACTTTTTAGGAATATATTTCAAGACGTTGCGCATACAGATACTTTGGTCAAGTCATTTATAGATGAGGTAAGAATATAGTACCTTTCCTGCTCTATAATGTTTTGGTGGTAAAACAACAAGAACTGTTAAAATAGGCATCCATCATCTGTAAAAAAATACTTAATGAACAAGCTGTATTATTTGCACTGTAATTAGCTTGTATTCTACATTAACAGGAGTCATGATTTTATGGTTCACCTTCCAAAACGAGCTAATAAAAATTGAGTATAGGATGTTGTAGTGTCAGCTGTAATGCATGTTGAACCAGGGCTCTACTGATGCAGTGCTGTGAGCCAGGTACATACAGTGTTAATGGTCTGTTTCTAATGTGACTCGTGGAATGGTTCGAGTCTTGTGCGTCGCAGCAATCTAGAAAGACAACAACTAATCATCAGCATGATCCTGAGACCCAATTAGTGACAATAACAGTGTCAGCATCAGATATAAAAAAAATTTGTATTCACCAGAAAGTTAAATCACATTAACAGTGTCAGATTCAGTCATATTACATCACTGAAACAGCCAAAATATAAACAATGTTGAGTTTTTTGTGCATTCTAAGACAGAGCTGTGCTTTTTTTTCTTGTGGTGTTTTCTTTCTAGTGGTGTGAAGTTAAAGTTTGAGGTGACTTACTATCAAAAATAGCCCACTACCTGACTCCAGCAAGTATTTGAAATAAGTGCTCCTATCTCACTGATGTAATCCCTGGAGCCCATAGATGAAAAACATGAGGGGGAGTAACTCCCGTGGGTCCTCACCCATCACCCTTTCCATGAAAGCATTCCCAGAGTTGCTGTAGCAGGTTCTCATGACAACAAGGGCATGTTCCTTTCTCAAGGTTAGGATGAAGGCGCCGGGGTTGTGTTCTACCCTGACCTTTTCCCGCAGAGCTGTAGTCTGCACTGCTAATTGACGCCCTGTGTTGTACCCAGGTGTTCATGCTGAAGCCGGGCCTGTCCCTGCGGAGCACCTATCTGGCCCAGTTCCTGCTGCTGCTCCACAGGAAGGCGCTCGCGCTGCTCAAGTACATCGAGGACGAAACGTAAGAAGTGACACTAATGAGATTTTAATCCAAATAGCAAAAGGGATTGAACGTGTGGCTCACACACACACACACACACACACACACACACACACACACACACACACAAACACACAGAACCGCAGGGAGGAATAAACAGCAGAGCTGGTGATTCTGGGTTTCTGCCATTGTTTTTGTTTTGACATTGCACTGCAGCCAGTGACCTTGCTTTGACAGGGACATCACCGTTCATCACCACTGGTTCCCCCCAGTCCCCTCAGGAGAACACACAAATACCCAGTGTGAGACACAGAGATAGGAAGCAAATGACCTGAATGAGGGGTGCCATCTTGGACACTGCTTGCAGAGGGAGACCGCCCATGATGTTCACTCACTGTAGAGAAATGCAAGGAAATATGGGCAAAATTCGTCAGATTCAGTCGACTGGAGGTGCAGAGCAGACACGTGATGAACAGATAAAGATGAAGAGCAGGGTGTCAGACACGGAGTGAAAGCTGTGGCAGGTCACCAGGCAGAGTCGGTTAGATTCAGCTCAGCAGTAAATACAGAATGAGCATCATTAGAGAACTGATCCATTACCCTGAATATGCAGATGTGCACAAATTCATGAAGGTGATGTTGGCTCCTTGTCCTTCATCCACTCTACCATTTTTATTTTTTTAAACGTCCTAACATTTTTAGCAGTTGAATTCACAAGAACTTAAAGCAGTTTGAGAATGGTCTTCATCTTTAACGTCCTTGTCTATAATGTTCTCTTTGAGCTTTTCATTGCCTTCTCGGGGCCTTGATCATCTCTGGTTCCCACGATTAATCCAAACAGCAGAGTGACTGCTTTTCTCCATGTTAATGAGCTGAGTGACCTTCAATGTCCACCGTGAATAAACATTAGCAATGGCAGAACAAACACACGTTCCTCCTAACTGCAGCTGGGGGAAATACCACCTTTCCTTCAGTAGTTTTCCCTTTTTAAATATGGGGCTCGGCCAAAAATGAAGCAAATTTGGGCTAATGACCAACAGGGCTCACATTGAGGCGAATCACAGTGTCAGACTGTAAAAACCGCTGATGTGAACATATCGAACCGCGGCCGCCACCTGCTTTCATGCTCTGCATTTCTGCTTCTCAGTGTCACCGGAGAATCACACATGTCACAAGATGTGAATATGATTTATTGTGGCTGTTAAATGGAATCTGAGCAGTGACTCCAAATGTAGAGGAGACATTTCAATCATTTTAGTTCACTCTGTCAACTTTTACACTAAGAATGAAAAGACAAGTCCTTCAGGGGTGAAGACCTGGGAATTATGCACCACTACGTAAGGGCTCTAATTACTTCTGTACATCTTGTGGCCAAAATGATAGATTTTTAGAAACAAATGTGAATAATAACCAAAGGAAACTACTTCAGCACTTTGTATGTAGGTGAATGTGCCCCAGGCTCACACAGCTGCTCTCCAAGGATGAGGGAAGAAGGGGCTGGTTTTTCTGATGTTCATCATTCCAGACTGACATCTGCCTCATCTACATAGCACGAGAGTAATGCGTTGAGGAGAAAATGGCTGTGAAGCACGTGCCAGGCCCTCACAGCCACCATGGCTAAGCTTCTGAGAGCCTCTCCAAGCAGCACTAGAGACCACGGAGCTTTTCCTCATCCTCACAACGCCAAATGACGTTTTTATGATCGTCACTTGATCACAGACAAGAGAATCTCATTACTCTGCCCTCTCAAGTACGGAAATGAGATTGTGTTCCAGGTTGCAAGGTGACCTGGTGGCTCTTGATGGCCTCACTCGGCCCTTTGCACTAATGAGCCGCTTCCTGAACATACACTCACACACACACACACACACTCACACACCTGTAAAACATGCGTAGAAGTACTGTAGCTTTACACTTACACTCTTCACAGATCTCATTCAGTATAAACTGCCAGGAGTAGTTGGCACCTTCTGGCTCAGCTCCAGTAGCCTCTTTGTAATTGCCAGCAGGCCACCGGTGCCTCTGCAGTCTGCACTCGTTCATTCACGTCCTTTTTCATGCCACGCTCCCTGTGGCGACCTGGTCGCTGCTCCATCTGCGTTTGACTCATTGCTCCCGTCGCCTTCGATGTGTCTCTGTGTGCCTCAGTTTGCCTTTAGGAGAGCAATTGGTTCTTCTGAAAGTTCTATAAAATATTGGGTATGGTATATGGTTCTATCTTTTAAGCGGCGAAGACCACAAGACAATATTATTATCAAAAGGCAACGCAATTGATTCATTAATAGAGAACCATGTATTTCTGTGTATTTGTGTTCTTCCTGTCCTAATCATCCTCCTACTTAATGAGCAGACTGGTCTGTTACTCTCAGATGTGATGCATTCTGATTCTCTCTTTGTGAAGAGAAGCTGAAACTGGCCCACAGAGAACCTGAGCTCCAGGATTTAAAAAGCCTTTGTGTTGCTTTTTAGCCTAAGCTCATATCATGGTAAAATGGAGCCATTTTTCACTGTACAATCCATTGTTCTACCTGATCACTAGTGAACAGCAGATGCTACACAGAATAGCAAAATGCTGAATGTATTTAGTAGTAAACTACAGAAATTGAATTCACTTTCCTATTTAATGTTACTATTCTGATAATTTTCCCTCATACAATGACTTAACACATCTCATTCCAGAGGCAGCACTAAATACACATAATGCATTATAATGATTATGTGCGTGCATGTGTGAAAGCATTAAAGCTGTCTTGCTCACGGTGTAGCTAACAGCCTGAGGTCTAAGGCCATACTATTTTACAGAGGCCTTGACAAGATTGTTTACGCTCAGTCGCGATCCTGAAGCAGCATAAATATTCATGGTGGCGTGGCGTCTCCATGCACACCTGCAGCCCAACTAGATGCTAATGCAAACCCTCTGACCCCGAGTACTGTATCCTGCTAACTCTCTCCTCCCTCCACAGGCAAAAAGGGAAGAAGCCATTCCGGTCTCTGCGCAACTTAAAGACGGACCTGGATCTGACGGTGGAAGGAGACCTGACCATCGTGATGGCCTTCGCTGAGAAGCTGCGGGCGGGACTACACTCGTTCGTGTTCGGGAAGCCCTTCCTCACCAGCATGCAGGAGCGAGACGTACTCATGAGCTTCTGACGCGTTCTTCACCTGCACTTTACGTATTGGATGGCTGATGGAAGCAGACATTCAGGGACTTTTTTTTTTTTATTATTACATGAGAGCGTATGCATGTGCACCTGTGCTGGCATGATTTTAAAGAATGATTGTTGCTGCTGTTTTGAGCCATTCGAATTAAAGGTTTGATAGATTGCCTACGTCAGCTGTGCGCTTAGCAGTTAAATGTTTTCAGAAGGCTTTGAATTTTCTCAGTGGGATGAATTATTCATGTATTCAATGTCTTCTGTTAGTAGAGGGTCTGTATTAATTTATGGTGTTAAAATTGGCTAAGGTGCCCAGCAGAACATCTGCAATTTAATTTAAGTGATATTTATTAAACCATGCATCGTTAATTTCTTCACTGCTTGTGCTGAACTACCACCTCAGTTAAACGTTGAACCTCCTGAACCTTGAAGATTGCCTGTTTGAAAAATTCAATGCACTGGATGTGAATGTGCTGGTGCAGAAGATGCTGTGAGTAATCGTACGCAGACATTTTCATAGGGAAGAAAAACAAAAGCATGTTACATGAAGTCATATGACAGTGGGACTGTGTCATCACATGCTTGCGCAGATTGTTCCTCCCACAGCAACAGCCAAGTCTTTTTGTGCTGAGCTGTTGAAGGCAAAGACATTTAGTGGACGTGATTTAAGTAACGCTTTAAAAACATGAATATGTGACTTGCTTGTGTTCGATGTTACATTTTTATGTCATATTAGTTTGAATCAGTGGATTCAGCTGCATTTACTGCACTCCCCTCCCCTCTTTCTCTGTTTACATCACTGACGGTTTGGCCTTAACAATGAATATTCTTCTAACTGTTTGTGGGTCTGTGCACTCGGGAATCAGTATTAAGCACTGTAATAAGGACGATGGTGTGTCCTGAATATTCTTTTAAGGAACAATGAATTAAATATCGAAGATCAAGTCACGTTCAGATATCAAACCAAGTATTGATGTAGCTAAAAAGCTCAGAGAGGTTTCCAGGAATAAAGACAAATAAATACTGAAGTTGTTTCAGCTCATTATTATAAAAGTTTGCTCTGCTTCCTCTGACTGTGGGCTTTTATAATAATGTAGTAAATTTCAGAAGAAATGTAGTGGTTGCAATAGAAATGTAGTTACAGTGTGTGCTAGTTTTGATCACAGGGGATAAAGATTACAGAACAAGCCTATATATACAAGCCTATTCTTTTATCATCAGCTGCTTCTGGACCAAAAATTCATCAACAGTGTTTTATACGGGATTAAAGAGTCTGTATGAGTGTGCATCAGTTTCCCCAAACAGTCCATAAGCAGGCAATTAGATTGATTGGAGAGTCTGAATTGTCCATATGTGTGAATGTAAGAGTGAATGGTTGTCTGCGTGTATATGTGGCCTGATTGTAAGCTGTGATAGGCTCCAGCATGACCGCAAAGCTTAAGGAGAGTGAGCGGCAAAGAATGAGTGAGTGAGTAGATGTACACGTGGACACGATGATATAAATATAATAATACAAACCTTGTGTATACAACCCCTGGGATAATTGGGCGTTTAATGGTCAAATCTGACTTATTATACACAGTAAGGTCAGAAAACATTTACATCTATATTTAAACTACAGTCTCTGTGTCATGGCCATCCAAAGTAGAAACTATTTTAAACTACAGTGTTGCGAGGTAATGAATATCAATTTTAGGGACTTTTAATTTCTAATAAAAAACCTGCAATGACTTTGCCAAGAACCTCCTTTAGGAATTTAGCTGAAATAATATTCAGGAGGCAGGAAGAAGCATTCATGTGAGACGTGTTTCCTTTAAAGACGTAGGCTGGCCTTAAGGGAAAGACTTGATTGGCAAGGAAAAGCTTTGAGCCTGATGTTTGGCACCTTCTCAATAAAACAAGTCCTATGTGTTTTTGGGAAAGCTTTGTTGTTTTGGCTGGAGGAAGGTATGACATCAACCTCAACAATACCCCAGAGTTCTTGTCATTTTTAGCGATAACAGAGACGATACTTTGCCCTTAGCCTCTGCCGGTGTTTTTGACATTTTTTAAATAAAACATCAAATAAAATGGCCTCTTGATTTCTATCTGTGTTGCTGGTAAAATGACAGTTTTCTAAAGTAAAGTAACACCCAGTTGCCCATGTGTGACCCCACAGTGTTTCCTTGTTTTGTGAAAGAGGATGTTTGGTTCATTTTGTTGTGTGGTAAAGGTCTTGTGTTAAAACACCCTGCTTTTATCAGCCATTAGTATTTAGCTCAAAGCAGCTCACAAACATAAGCGAAAAATGACATGACAGTTTTTCAATATACACTGAAAAACTAAAAAAATTAGAACATATTTATCACATTAATATATTAGACTATTAAAATGATAAAATGAGAGAAAGTGCTTTACTGTTAGTTAATTGTTAGTTAATTAGTTATAATAATAAAATATATAATAGATTTGTTGAACTGTATATTATTATTATTATTATTATTATTATTATTATTATTATTATTATTATTATTATTATTATTATTATTATTATAACAAGAAATAAATGACACAAAGGAGACCGTCACTGTCACAATAATCCTGCTGTGGGCTCACAAGCGACAGTGTCGCTTCTCAGATCGCCTGGTATAAAAACATTAACGGTGATAGGGTGGGGATCAACGTCTGTTTCACAACCTTTCATTTCATTGGTCGATTGCTCACTGACTTTTTTCCCTATTGGACAATTTTGTCATCGCTGTTAACGGAACAGGAAGTCATCGTAAATAGCCGTCTGGCAAGTAAATATTCTACAGACGATGCTAGCTATGCCCTGGACCGACACAAGAAATGGACAGCGACTCCTGAATAACTGGAGCAAAGATGAAACCATTTGCTTTGTCGAGCACATTAAGGTATTAACTGGCACTAAAAGGTTTGACTGTTACAGTAGAGGGAAGTTATCGGCCGCGGCCTTGTATTAGCTTGCTAGCTCACCTTGTTGCTAACGTTATGATTTACAACTAATGCTGCATTATCCAAAGGCTAAAGTGCCTCTAGCAAAGCAGCTGAGTAGCAGAACTGGACGGACCATCAGCCTTCTGATTGTCACAAACGCAGAACAATCAACCACGTTAGACAACTGTTGTCAGTAAAGAAGGTATTGCTAAGAACTTACTCAAGATGTGGGATTAGCTAAAATGCAGTAGGTGTGTAGTTAATGTCAGGTAGCGTTGTCGCGCGGCTTTAAAGGTTCACGACATCTTTAACTAAAGTGAAAAGCAACAATATTAGGTCAAAGATAGAAAATAATTGTTGTGCACTGCCCTTTAACGTACTGCACTAAAGCAGCATCCTGAAGTGTTTGATTAAATGGATACATTGATGTACAACAGGAACTACACACTGCAAAGACTATAGGATAGAATGCAATGGTTGTCAGATCAAGTGTTTTTTGTGCTGTCTGCTGAAGGGATTGTTAAAATGAAGACGTTCCAGTAAGGCTGTTCAGGCTAGCTAAAGTTACGCTTCCTGCTTGACGTATGACACTGCTTATGAACCCTACCTGACAACACTCAGGTTACAGGTGTGAGATGACTCACCTTCTGAGAACAGCAGTTAATCTGTATTCACATCTGATCTCGAGTCCTGTAACCACAGGAATGCCGGTGGTGATCGTTCCAGTAGGATCTAATCGGTTTGTTTGTTTATTTGCGGAATGTTTTGATATTTAGGAAGTTAAGAAAATCTTGCTGTATGTTTCAAAAACATGTATTGAATTATTATATTGACATTATTGTATTTACTTAAGCAAATTTGAACAGATAAATGAGCACTTACTGCTCATTTTGATGGAGAAGTAGTAGTAACCAAACACACACGCCCCAGCTGGAACTTGCTGGTTCTTGGTAAAGTGCGATCCAGATTTTCTAATAAAATTTGGAATGTCTAATTCAAACTGTAATCTGATTTGATTTCATAAGATTTAGAAGCTTTAAAAAAAGTGCATTTGGAGACTGCAGGCAAGCACTGTTTTTGGGTTTTATCGCAGTAATTTTCCAGGCAACGTGACTTAAGGTGGATTAGTTGAGGATTTGTGTTTGTGTGTGTTACTGTGTTTGTGTATATTCAAGCAAAGGACAACATTAAAACAGTACTGAGGCTACAGCACAGCTACACTTCCTACCAACAAGAAAAATAAGGCCTAAATAAGGTTTCTTTAGAAACAGTATGACGTTGCAGTACATTGTTTTTGCACAGTGGACTTGCTTTATTGTTTCCCTGGTTTTGTTTCTGTGCCATGAAGATAATGTGACATTTGACTGTTTCAGCTTTAGACATCACACTGAGAGCCTATAGCCATGGATGTCCATGTTCCCAAAAACAATGAAAGCACCTTCCCCAGCTTCGGGGATCTGGATAAATTTCTTACCCAGCATGACTCGAACTTTATCTGGCTCCTTGTTGGTAAGAGCTCTGTATTTGCATTGTTTAAAAAGTTCAATAGAGGCATGTCTTCCATAGGCTTTTTTATTGTAATGGAGTTGTATTTATACATGCTTTTAATGTTTATATAAGATAAACCTTCACCTCTTTAATATGCTAAGCTGATGGGGTTTCTACAATTATCTTCCACATATAGAATATTTAGATGTGTAAGTTTTTTTCAGTTTCAGTTTTTTTCAGTACCTCTAAGTTATTTTACTTTGGTAAAATAATAAATTCCTGTAATGTCCACCGATGTGTTTAAGATCACATCTTTCAGAATCAAGCTTTTGTTTTTATGACTGTAGTGTCATTAACCTAAAATAAATCTTCTAGGGGGAAATAAACTAAAAGATTAATAAATCCTCATCCCAGGATTCAAAGAGCAAGCGATGAGTCTAGTAGTTCTACGAAATTTATTTCATTACTTAAATTTGTATATTCAAGTGAGCAACACATATTGATGGGTTTTGTCATGGACGGATATTGAGAGCGAGGTGTGACTTTATCTACAGTTGATCTCCTGTTAACTTGTTAACTCGCCCTATTACCTGGCTGAGCCCCTGTATGTATGCCTTTCAGCCACCATTCTGTCCTGTGGATGGATCATCTATTTAACTTATTACAACTCCCGCAACATTGGCCTCATCCTCACCCTCATCATTAACAGACTCTACAAGGATGGCTACATTCACATTGGTGAGTTGAACAGGAACTCTGTCATACAGTGATGAATAGTGAGGCAGGACGCTGCCAAAGCTTTTGGTTCAGGGCAATTACCCGGTCTGCTGAATATTTCATGGTGAGCCAGGTTCACTCTGATTATCACCATAGAGGCATCATTTTGTACCAAATGTGTTGGTACAAAGTGAGCAGTCACCTGTGATGTTTTTAAACAGATTCATATACTCTCAGATTATTCCACTCTCTCTTTATTGCTTAAAGCCTTGGAAGGACACTAGAGCTTGGACGTAAATGGAAGCACAGACCTCCATAATAGAAAGCTCATCCTGTTTGAACATGCAGTACATGCTCAAACGGTATGAAGGCATCTCTTTCTCCCACCAGGCCCCAGCTGTGTAGAAATTCCTGCATAGTTTTGAAGGGATTTAATGACCAAAACAAGTTGTCCAGTGAGATGATCCCTCACAGAGTTATGCAACCAGTTGTAGACTAACTACAACAAGCAGGAGGAAGTATCAGATGATGGCTCATAGTTGTTTGACTTCATTTGTGGAAAATTAAGCTAAGCATATCTAAAATATTGTTCTTGTGAAATTCTTCTGGTAGGATTAGTTTGCTAACTCGGTGTCTGACCCTGCTCCCACAGGCTCCTTCTCCTTCTCGGTGCTGTCAGGGAAAGTCATGTTCAGAGATGTCTACTACATCAACCAAGACATGTCTATCAGGTGAGCTGACCTGTGCCCCATTGTTTGTTTCTGTATTTCTTCAACACATTTTTCTGTCTTGCTGATCATCTCAATGTCTGTGTGGCAGAATACAGGATGGCTTTCTTATTTTCCGTTGGTGGAAAATGTATAACCCAAAACAGAAACAGCATGGTGAGTTGAGTGCTGTGTTTTGTTTAATTTTGCTTTTTTAACACATGAAATAATATTTTTTACAACAGTACAATTGACGTGGTCAGTGAAAAGTGTAGAAATCGTTCCTAATTTGTTAGATAAAGAGTTAAAATCCAACTTTTTTGGAAATTAATTTTGTAGATATTTTCCAGGTCTCTTTGTATGATATTTTAGACCTAATTTATTAGAAAGCTTGATGGTGATTCTTTGTTGCCCTATCAGATCCCAAGGCAGAAACCAGACTTTACGTGACAGTTAATGGCTTTGAGTTCCACGTCTACAATCGCACAGACCTCTATGCACGACTACAGGAGACCTTTGGATTAGAATCCACACTCAAAACACCAACAAAAGATGACGAGAGGGGGCGAGAGGACCGAACCCAGACCCTGGAAAGGTACAGTCCTCCCATGAAGGATATTTGTGTTCAGTGCAGAAATGAATCGCAGCGTGTTCAGAGATGTGGACTGTAGTGTGAAAGAACAGGAATCAGCAGTTTCTTGTCAGAGAGATTGATGAGGGGAAATTTGATGATACAATCTGAAGAAGTGGCATACAGTACTGTAGCAGCCCCCCCTTTTCCTTTTTTGTTTTTACATGAAGTACAGAAGAGTAGAGCTATTGTTATTTCCCAGTCGGTTAAATTAATTGTGCTAGCAGGGAATATACTGTAGCGCTAACAAACTGTTCTCTCCTGGTCTCTCTATAGTGTGAACATCAAGGCAGAAAGTCCCGACCCTGCGTCATCCTGGCGCTCCCTCATTCCTGTAATCAAAGTTAACATCAGCACTGTAAGTGCATTAGTAGTTTGTTAGGCCTTGCTACTGTAAGTGACTGGCTCTGTTTAAGTCATATTCCTGCATGCTTTCCTCCAGGGTCGGCTGGCATTTGGAAACCACCACCTCCCCCAGACCCTGTGTGTAAACTTTGAGGATGCCTTCCTGACATACGCCACTAAGCCTCCATCCAGCCACCTGGACCAGTACATGCACATCGTTAAAGGTTCACTGGAGAACGTGCGCGTCATGCTGGTTCCCAGTCCACGCTATCTGGGCATGCAGAATGACGAGTAAGTTCAGCTGTCTTCCATTTCTGAGGCAACATTTAACCCCATTTAATCAAAGACTCGTCTCGCAACACTCTTTTAATAAAGAGTGTTGCTGTGGAGATTTTCAAACACTCTGTATTTATGTAAACAGAAATACATTTTTTGTACCAATTGCAAGTGTTGTATTTATAACATGGTTTTAGTTTGCTAAGAACAGTATGTGAAGGGTGTCAAATAAAATTTGGGATTTTGTGTTTCTAAAATGGAGCAATTAATAAATGTAATCCTATAGTGTCAGCAGACTTTAATGAATTGTTTAATAAAGAAGAAGATTATTACACAAAATCTGATTGAATTAAACTACAGTAGTGGAAAGCCAGTGAAACTGGTAACGTAAAACTAGTCTGTGACCTTTACCTCCAATAGTAATCATTCAATATTTTTCAGTGTGAAGATATGTAATTAAACCAAGCTTCAAAAGTTTGTTTTTAATAATGGAACTGAAATGTAAGAGCCAAACTGTGACCAATTGTCCTCTAGACCTCCAAGACTGATGGGTGAAGGCTTTGTGGTCATGCAGTCCAACGATGTTGACATTTACTATTACCAAGACGAACCGGGTATGATACACAAACACACACACACATATACACCACACACACGATGTGTTTCTAACTACTGTACTGTATGCGTAGGCCTGGTCCCTGAGGAGCAGCAGGCTGGGGAGGAGGCAGAAACATGCAGTGAAGGTGATCAGCTCCAGGATTTGCCCCCATGTTGGGGTCTGGATATTGTCTGCGGAAAAGGAACTGACTTCAACTATGGGCCCTGGGCAGATCGCCAGAGGTGTGTAACAAACAGCAAGTACTGGCACATTATAAATAACAGTTGGTACTGCAGTGTAGGTGTAAATGTTGGTAAATAAAAACAGTAAAAACTAAGAATGTTTACTATATTAGAATTTGTTTAGTGAAATATTACAGTTATCATCTCACATTTGTCCCATTCAAACCCGCCCGTTTTGGACATTCTTGTGGATTTCACCTTCTTAGGGACTGTTTGTGGAAGTTCTTCCTCCCAGCTGATTACCAGCCCATGAAAGTGACCGAGGTTGCCCAGCCAGGAAAACCGAGGCAGATTCAGGCCTTTGAACTTCGCATGAACATCATAGCTGATGCCACCATCGATCTGCTTTTCACTAAAAACAGGGTGACTATTGCTTTCACTCCAGTGCACTTTCTTCTTTTTATTACAAACGGCTTTGATCTTTCTTCCTCTCCCTGCTGCTCTTCTTGTCTTTGTCTTTACTCCACCATGTTTTAGCTACTGGTATTGGTTCATGTTTTATGCTTTTTAAAATTTTCATCCACGAGCTGTGCAGGGCTTTTACAAAGCTGAGTATGTGATGTGCATACTAAGTGCATACATACTGTAATACATAAATGTCCAATGAATAAAAATATGAAATAGCTTGAGTCAGGAAAATACTTTCATTACCCCTTTCAAGCATATTCTTGTTCAGAGAAGGTGCTTTTTATATTTTTAAAACAAAAGGCATATTGATAGCATGTGTGAATTTATTGCCTGGTCGGTCTCTCTCTCCACGTCTTTATCTCTGTTACTAGGAAACCAATGCCATCCATGTGAATGTAGGTGCAGGCTCTTACCTGGAAGTCAACATCCCCATGACTGTAGGAAACAATGGTAAGTGTGTGCACTGAAGAAAGGGGACCAGTATGCTTATATGCCAACACAACATTCATTAGCAGGTGTTTCTCACTCAAGGACACACATTATTCACCGACTCGATTATGTTCATTTTTGATGAAAACGTAACAGAATCATTTATTTTCAATGGGCAAACATTTTTCACAGTTTGTCTAATAACTAACACATTTTTCAAAATGATAGAAAGAACAAACTGAAAATCAACACATTAATAAATAAATAGAGCCTTACAAATAATGTAATTCACTGCCTCTCTATTTACAACAAACACTACAATTTCATTTACCTACAAATTTAACTTTAACTAATTTATTGATATTCAATATACAATGACCTAAATTAACTAACATTGTCTCAGTTAGTGACACTTGGTGTAACTAAAACTTTGTCCATGGGGTTTCACAGAGTGAATGTAAATCAGATAAATTCAGTGTATAAAACAATGCAGACTAAAAGTCAGGTCATTAGTGAGGACAAAACTCTGGTTCTTTGGTTATTTGATTATTGATGACCTTGATCCAATAGTCATTTAACATCACACTAAGCAGTGTGAGCAGCACTAAGCCCCCCCCCCCCAAGTAGTGTAGATAACTGTATTTTGTAGTTTATTTTTTTTAAGTTAAGCTCCTAGATTCATGTTACTTGCATGAATTCAGATGCAGCTTTGGGCTTTGAGAAGTGATGGCTGTACTTTTCTGCTTCTCCTTCCCTCAGGCTACTCTCCCACTATCAAAGGTCAGCTGCTTCATGTGGACACCACCAGCAGCATGCAGTACAGGACTCTCTTGGAGGCTGAGATGTTGGCTGTATGTACCATAGAAAGAAACTTTTCAGATTACCGTCTGAGGAGAAAATTGGAAAAATTACCTTTTTTTTTGTGCAGTGTTATTGTAGCAAACTTCCAAAACATGACGTGCCTGCGTCTTTATTTCAGTTTCATGTGATAGCCGCTTACCCTCGGGTGTGGAACATGCCTCAGTCATGGCAGTGTGAGATCGAGGTGTACAAAGCCACCTACCACTTCATCTACGCCCAGAAGAATTTCTTCACAGGTGAGACACCCAGTAAACACACAGTAAATAGACAGTAGAAATGCCATTACAATCTCAACGGTGTGTTCTATGTTTGTAGATTTGATCCAGGACTGGGCAAGTGATAGTGCCCCAGACATCTACTCCTTTGTTCCCTATTCCTGGAAGTTCAAGATTCTTTTCCACCAGTTTGAGATGATCTGGGCAGCAAACCAACACAACTGGATCGACTGTTCCACCAAGCAGCAGGAGAATGGTATGAGAGACTGCTTTGGACAATTCCACTTTAACACAAGTCTAAATTTATTATCCCTGTATACTTGTGCCAATTTTACACAATGAAAAATTTTGTGCCACGGGTGTTAGTTTCAGCCTTTAGTACAACGGCATGTTGAGCCAAGTGCCTGCATTCAGCATATGCAGGCATTTCAGTTTAACGGTATTGAGGAAAGAAACAAACTTTCCTGGCATTACAGCAGATACAGCACTGATGTTACATTTGCAGTTTATTTCCCAAGAAAAGGTTTTCCATTATTATATTCCATTATTACCTTTTATAAGAGAGTGTGGTCATAGCAAGGAGTTACAGATGGGTGAATGAGGAGGAAATCGGTACAGAGCAACGCTGTGTTGTTTTTTTAATGAAAGTCTGCCTGCGGTCCGACTGAAAATGAAAGCGCTGTACAAAGCTATAGAAGTCGCAGGATTTCTTCCTCAGACAGTTTGCGCTGTGTATCACCTGTGTCCCTCTCCGCTCTCTCTTCATCTCCCCCGCACGTTCTCTCTGCAGCTACACAAAGACGCAAAAGACAAAAGAAAAAGTCTGCAAGAAGTATTTTCTGTCATCATAAAGTGAAAACCTGGTTCATTCTTCTAAAATAAGTCTAACTTTTAGGGGATGTAAGGAATGCACAGATTAAAGCCAAACAAAACCACAAAACAAATATTTAGAGAATTTACAGATTAAAAACAACCAAGCAATGGAAATCCTGCCATGAAGCAATCGATACTTGAAGACCTCCTTAACAGAAAACTGCCCGTGACAGGATACTTTAACTCGATTAGGTCATGATGTATTATACAGTATATACTCCACTTAATCCCAGACAGGACCAGACTAATCAAGAGCATTATTGATCTCCTATAGTGTACTTGGCAGCGTGCGGCGAGACGCTCAATATAGACTTCACTTTGCCTTTCAATGAGTTTGTTCCAACCACCTGCCATACTCGCTTCAGCTTGAAGGTAAGTTGTGGCTTCAGTAACCATGATGTGTTCCAAATAGAAATGTCCCTGGTGTCCGTTATGTCTTTGTCTGAGTTGTTCATGCTTGTAAGCTCGATCTAGAGAAGGCTGTAAATATTGTATGTTTTCACACTGCTTGGATGGTGATATTGAACCTTCACATGCTTCTGCTGATGTAGGCACTTTGACTCCACCTCTGAATGTGTGTGGGTGCATGAATGCGTACGTGCTTTGTCCTCTTCAGGCGGAGGACACAGACATGCGACTCTCCCTGCCAGAGTGCCACCCGAGCCGCTACCCCCTCCTCACCCTGGCCAAAGACTACCAGAACATCAAACTTCCCCCAGACATGTTCATGCCGGGGGAGACTCAAGGTCCTCCCCCTCCCAAACCCACCAAGCCCCGCTGGAGGAACATCACCCACGCAGAGTGAGATAAATCTGGCGGTTGTATATTATTTCTCTCTCGGTGTGGGCAAGAAGTGAGTGTGATAGCAAAGAGCAGGGTGATTCATCATCGTAACACTGACTCACATCAGTACTGAGGTAAAAGGGAAATGTTGCCAAGGCAGGAGGTGATCGCTTCACATAGATGTACCTGTAACCTTAACTTTGCACGCTTTTGCTTGGTTCAGTAGTTGCTGTCTCTGTGACATGTAATGGCTCAGCTGCTATGACTCATGTTGGGCTGAGTCATTGGAGATAATAAGATGGACTGTACAGTATAAACAAAATCAGGGATGTGTTTTTAAATCTAGACTCTTTACTGTGTAAAATATTGATCCATATCTATCTTAGTCTGTCAGTTGAGAGTCTTTCTTCACCCTTCTGCCACCCAGTTGGCCAGTAAAGGTTCAGAGACTTCAAGCTGAAGAAGCTTTGCTTGTTGTAGTGTGCTTTAAAACATCATTTATTATGTGCAGCCCAGAAGCAGACTAAACTGAATATACTACCCTGCTATTCTACCCCTCTTGGGAGGTCATGATCAGATTCTGTCTGGACTACTGCACTGTGTGCGGTGGAGAAGTCAGGCGTGACCCGTTTGACTTCTCTTGCCTTCACTCTATGTCCTTGAGTCAAACTGCTCATAAAGCAAAAAATGACCTGGAAAATCCACTTGGGATGATGATGATGATGATAAAGGAATTATGGATGTTTTTTAGTGTATGTGTCATTTTCTTTCCCTGCGTCAGAGCTGGCTGGGTGGATTGCTGGAGTGTTCCCAACTTCTTGCTCATCATTGACTACACATGGCATCCCATCTACCCTCAGAAGGCTGATGAGCAGCTTAAACAATCATGTGAGCTCACCTAGTATCACTTTTATGTTTTCCAGCTTCCAGATGACGATATGACGTTTTCTTACCTTAATGTGTCCTTTGTCTTCATTCAAGTGTCTGAGATGGAGGAATCTATGCTGTCAGCGCTACGGCCCCCTGAACACACTTCCGTACCCCACAGCGTTCCACCACGCTACACCTCCACATCTGCTTCATCCACTCACAGCCGGATGCCCACTGACCCCTCAGAGCTGCCCCCTGACAGGCTTCATGTAGAGATGGAAATGTCTCCAGACTCTCAGATCATCTTGTATGGCCCTTTGCTGCGAGCATTGATCTCTATCAAGGTACAGAACCGTGAAATATTATATTGATAAGAGGTTTTTAAAATGAATGACTGAAGTCTCCAATCCATTATCCATCCAAAGGAAAACTATTTTGGTGAAGACGACATGTACACAGATTTTGAGGAGGCACTGTCCAGCCCTGTGTTGTCCACATCGACCTCCTCAGGCCTCGGTTGGTCTCCGCTTGGAATGGAGGACACTCAACAGAAGGAATCCGCAGACATTCATCCCCTTGATCTGCGCCCTTGGGACATCACTGTCCTTATCAACCTCTACAAAGTCCATGGCCGCCTGCCAGTGGTAGGATTCCTAACTGCCACTAGTTCAGTTCAATGGATTGGCTTCAAAAGAAGAGAGAGACTGATATAGTGTAGTAGTAGAGTAAAGGGGAAATAATGAGACCATCGAACAAAGTGAAATAAATTAACAGAATGTTCACTAATGCGTCAAAGGAACATTAATGTGTTTGGTGTGTTCAGCACTGCAGCAGTGAAGGTCCCGAGGGTCCGTCCGGTTTCTTGGAACGACTGTGCTTTGAAATGAAAAAGGGTTACAAGGAGACCATGCTTCAGCTGCTCCTGTCTCCCATTCACATCTTCATTAGTGACAACTACCAGGTACCAGGAAACACAGATTTCATTTGTGTGGTAAAATTAAAATAAATGATAAAGTGTACAAACATAAAAAATTTAATATTGAATGTGTTCATGTTGGTGTTGAGATGAAATACTGCAATTAAGTAGAGTAACACAGTAACAGTCTGTAGCCTCATGTGTTAATATAATGAACAATTAGTACTTTCTCGCTCTTTAATCTTGGAAATGAAAGTGTGACTCATTCCTTAAACACCCTGGGCAAAGCTTGCAGTCATCCTCTATATACTCTTTGGTTGTACAAACTGCGTCACGTAATCTCATATAAGCTCAGTTGTCAGTTTTGTAATGTAAACTTTAAATGAACATGTGTAATTCTTGCTTTTAACCCGCAGCGTCCCACAGCAGACGGAGTGCTGAGGGACGGCCACCTGAGTCTGTCTGGTCTTCAGATGAGAGCCCACGCCATGTTCTCCGCTCAGGGCCTGCCCCTGGGCAGTGACACACTGGAGTACGCCTGGTTAATCGACATGCAGGCTGGGGGGCTCGCTGGCAGGGTCACAGTTCCACAGGTCTGTGTGCACCCCCACAACTGGCTTTGTGCTGGTCTCCATGCGGCAGGCATCATCGTTGTGTGTCTGTGTTTGGGATTACTAGTTGGCCAGCATGATAGAGTGGGGGGAGACGTTCCTTTTCCACGTGGTGTCCCGAGAGTTCCAGCTGGAGCAACCCAAACCCTCCATTATTTGTCAGCATGGTGTTGACCGCCGTATCTGTGATGCCAAGGTAAAAATGAGAATTTTTCTGTAGCATCAAAGGGTCAAGACCTTGTTTTTTTTTTTTTTTAAGATATTTTCACTGTCTTTTCTGTGGCTTTCTTTTGAACAACTGTGTCTGAAACTGTTAAATTAGCTCATTATTGCTGGAGACAGTTTTTTTCATATTAAATATTAGTCGAAACTGTCTGTCGTCAAAAAAATAAGCAAATGTCATCAGATAATAAATGGAACCACAGTGAACTTCTCTATAATGATGTTGGACCTAGGAAGCGAACTTTTAGAGAGAAACCAAGAAAAGAGAAACACCCTCGCACATAAAGCTATTGATCTGCTCCCAGCAGCCATATGTAGCAGACATACCCAACACCATGTTGCAAGAAAGAATATTTGAAGAAAACAAGTGTCTCTTACAGAGTATTTTGCTTGTATGCAAATACTAAGAAGGATATTTTTAAAACATTGCCTGAGAGCCTTCATTAGGTTCTGCCAACTGAGCTATGGCTAAAGTCAGACTAAATATGAAACGGCTTCCTTGCAGCCATGAAGGGTTTTTAATGCTAAATCACTGTCTTTCAGCTGAGCTGCCTACCAGGTCACTGTCGCACATCAGAGGAGCTGAAATACACCATGACCCGACTCGCGATGGATGGAGTTGACCTCTTCATTGTAGAACATGGCTGTGCTGCCAGCATCAAGGTAATTAGCGGCATCCATTTATGCATTGGAGGCAAAATATTTTTAGAACTGCTGAACGGCTTGTCAGTTTCTGCATATGTGGAGATCAACAGATGTTAACGTTTTCTTTTCTCTTGTCCTCTCCAGACGGGTATTATTCGCATAGCTAACTGCAACCTGCACAACCAGGCGGTGGGAGAGGGCATCAGTGCCGTGGTGCAAGACGTGAACGTCCGACAGTTCATTGAGCTGCAGCAGCACAGCGAGGTGGCCAGGCTGCAGCCGGCCGGACAGGGTCAGGCTCCAGGTCAACCGTTGGGTCTCAGTCAGCTCCCCATGCTGCGGCGCTCCGTCTGGCTGGAAGCAGGCTCAGTCAACCTGAACCTAATCACAGCAGACATTGCCCTGGCTGCTGACCACCAAGCCAAATGTGATGTTCAGAGGCATTTTCTGGAACTACATGATGCTCAGACCAAAAGGTAGAGTGTCACCTGTTTGCTTCTAAACTTTGGTAGTGATTATATTGATAGAATTTATTTCTTGCTATGGTTGTTAGACACTGTGGTTCATTATTGTAACTTGATTTAAAGGTCAGGTTTGGTAGCAACAGCATCTTTGTTTTGTTTATTGAAAAGTTTATGTCAAGCTGAAGTTCCACCTCCTCAAATAAAAATCAGCCATTATAATTAAAATTACTATTATACTGTAGGTGGATAATAGTTGTCTGGCTGTGTATAATTTTTGAGTGATGTTGCTTTCCTCGTTGTTAACATCTTTTCCCACCTTTTCCTTTCTTTTTCCAGACTTTGGTTCTTGTGGCCAGAAGATGCAGGCATTCGAAACAAACGCACCAAGAACCGCTGTGGCTGCCTCGGAGGCTGCAGGTTCTTCGGAGGCACCAATATGGGCCAGGACTTTTTCAAGCTTGATGAGCTGACGCCGTCTTCCTCATCTGCCTTCTCCTCCTCCAGCACAGAGTCTGACATGTGCTATGGCCAGTCCTTACTGCATCCTGGGGAATGTATAATCACAAAGGAAACGCCTAAAGTGGATGGTATGCATTAGTTCACGTTTTCCTACTCTTTCTTCACGCATTGTTTTGGGGATCGGTTGTGTATCTCAAACTAAAGAGTGACAAGCACAATGTTTTAATTTGGTCATAAAGCAGAGACCAACTAAAATATGTGAATGTTAATATATTCAGTTGGTTAGGTGAGTTAGTTAATTGGTAAATTTAGAAGTAACTAATACAAAACGTAGAAAGGTGTCATGGGTTTGAAGTGCAGATCATGTCTGTGTTTCTAAGGGAAAGTTGTTGGATTGAAAACCGCCACCCACTCGCCATGCCTGCCACCTGAGCTGCCTGAAAGGCATGGTCAGCAGCATCTAAGTCTCCAGGTGCCCCACCGCTCCCACAGTTCGGTCTCTTCCTCTGAAGAAAATAGTTCCTCCAGTGCCGCTTTACCGCTACTGGCTGGGGAGAGGGAAACTCCTTCACCAAGTACAGAGGAGCGCATGTACCCTAATGGAAAAAGCCCTGCTGAGTGAGTGACAAAGACTTTTAACTTCTGAATGAGTCTCATTTAACATCACAAGCCAGGTTTCTAACATGCAGTTGCTCTGTTTATATTTCAATGCCCTCATTAAAGGCAGTATTTCTTTCTTACGGTATATTTTCTCTTTTTACTGTGCAGCACCCTAGGCGAGTTCCCAGAGGCTTCTCCAGTCTCACCCAACAGCTCGCAGGACCGTTCCTCGGTGCGCTCGCCCCTCTGCTCTCCTCTCAAGCGCCAGTCTTCTGTGCACTCAGGTCGGCTTGGCAGCACCAAGAGCCTGTCAGCTGCCGTCTTCACCGACAAGCCTCCGCCCGTTTTGACCGGAGGCGTCCAGTTCAGCAGCGAGGTTTCCCGCAGCGACGAGAACGTCCTAGACTCACCTCGCCAGCGGAGAAGTTACGGCTCCTTTCCCTTCACTCCATCAGCGGACTCCAATACATTCCATCAGTACCGGTCTGCAGACTCCAGCATGTCTGTGGCTGACAGTGAGGCCTACTTTTCTGCTGCGGAGGACTTTGATCCAATCAGTAGTGCAGATGAGGGTCCGGGCACATACCCTGGTCGAAAAAGGAAGAGGAGGCAGCAGATGCAGCAGCCACAGCAGCCTTCATATCATATGGAGAACTACAGGTCAGCTTACAGTATGTAGAGTGCAATGAAAAAGCAGGCCATGTGCAATTAACCTGAATAGCATGACTAAGTGAGTTAACTCTCATTGCGGCATTCTGTTACTGATACATTAACAATGCCTCGCCATGTTTTAATACCCAGTAAGTTATGAATTGCACAGTGTAAAACCCTGCAGCCAAAGCCGATGCAGTTTTCATTTATTACTTTGATTCGATCACATATGGATGGATGTGCTGTGGACGGGTTATAGCAAATGAGATGCTTGATCTATGGGCAGCCACTTACTGTTGGTGTGTTTTTGCAAATTGGATTTCAGTTTTCTTGTGCAAGTACCTTGTCATTTTTCTATTACGCAAAATGTTCCCACATTGATTTTCAGCAGCCTTTTTGACTGAGGCAGCCTCCACACAAACAGAAATAATCAATTTGGTCTCATGAAAAGTTCCAGTTGGCACAAGCCTGTGGAAATAAGGTTGCGTTCAAGAACATAAAAGCACGTATAGGGACAGTTAAAAATTCAAGGAATCATGTGGCAGTTTGCCGCTAACATTTTTGTAGCTGTTTAGAGGATTGTGCAGCAAAATTAATTTTGTTGTCCAAATTTTCCCCCCAGCCGGAGCTCCATCTACCACAGCGTTGAGGGTCCCCTCACCTACGTTCTCAATGGGGAGCTGATCACAGAGCCACGCCCCCTGCCCATGCCCTCTATACTGCCCCCGCTGCCCCCACATTCCCTGCCCAGCCACATGTCCCAGGCCTCCTTTGTTTCAGCCCTCGGCATGGAGGAGGAGAGCTCCGTTGAGGCAGAGAAAATGGCCGAGCCAGGACCAGTCACTCGACAGCCCCACGTCATGGCATGTTACCAGAACTATCTTGCCCACTACCAGGTAAAGATACTCTGGCACCAGATAAATGACTGATGATGCTTTAAGGTTTTGAAATATATTATTACTTATAGATTATATTGTAATAACTTTTAAAATCTTTATATTGAAAGTCATATATCTGAATTCTGAGTTCAGTATCTTGAAGTCATAAGATCCACCAAATGGCACCATCCTACTTCCTCACTCTGTGTACTATGTAACTTCATGCAATATAATGTGCAAACTATTTATTATCACTGTTTAAACATCTCCATGACTTCTATCAGGTTTCAAACTGGTCTGTGAAACAGCCTACCAATAAGAGAACCTCCAAATCTTCTCTGCACCGGCCCCTAGACCTGGATACGCCCACTAGTGAAGAGAGCTCTGCCTCCTTTGACCAGCTCTCTGTGCCCAGCTTTAAGGTTTTGTGCATTTAATTTTTTTATTAAAGTTATTAGACACTTCAAGTGTTGACTTCAAAGTGATGCGATGCTTTAGCTGACTAAAACAGTGTGTGTACATTCCATTCAGGTGACAAAGCAGGGCCTGTCAGCCAGCTCGCTGCTGGATAGAGGAGTTCAGCTGATGGGTGAAAACAACAGGTACTTGAGTGAGATGTTTTTCAGCATCTCAGTTTTTAATTCTTCAATTAAAAACATACCTGCTGAGCAGAAATCTTTGAATTTGCATGTCTCAATACTCAGCAAGACTCGTGAATTCACACTCTCAAGTAGCACCCGGTACTGATTCTGATCATGTAAACACCATGATCATAGAATGTAGAATGTCTCTGTTCACCCACAGTACACCATATACACCTCTGGATAAAAGAGCCATGGAGAACACGGATGAGGACACAACAACAGATGACTGGACTCTGGAGCAGCCGCTGGCTCAGACTAGGACCACTGCCATTGTGGAGGTGAAAGGGGCCATTAACGTGGTGCTCACACCCCTCGTAGCTGAATCCTTGGACAGGTAGCTGTCGGACGTTTTGGTTTTAACTCTTATGATATGGTTTGATAATATTTTAACACTAATGCTAACTAACACCGGTCTGTGTTTTTGTTCTGTGAAAGGTATATTGAATCCATGGTCCACTTTGCTAGCATCCGTCACCCTGCAGCCATTTTAGATGACCTTCATGGGAAAGTCTTGAATGAAGCCTACCAGATCAGCAAGTCCACAGTCACGGAATCTGTTAGTACAAAGCCACCGATTCATTTACAGTAAACGTGTGTGCGTGTGCGTGTGCGTGTGTGTGCGTGTGCGTGCGTGTGTTGCTTAGATTTGCTTCACAAGAAAAACGCTCTTTACTAAGTGACAGATTTTTCCACTGTTTTGAATCTGAGCAGAGCCAAACAGCCAAACAGGACCATAAACTGTCCAAGACAGAGGGCACGACCCCCGGTTCCCTCAACATCTCCCAGGGCCAGACAGACCTGTCCGTCAAACCAGATAATGTGAAAATCAAGGGGCTCCAGGCCAATGTCTCTATCCCCAAGGTAGGAACCATAACCCCGAATAATGAGAGGCCATCAGTGATCCTCAAAATATGCTCTGACTAAGAGAGGTTCAAGAGCACGTACACAATCACCCGATACCTTCAAATTTCAATGCAGTAAAGTGATCAAAATGGACAAATTAAAAAAAATGTAATTTCAGAAAATTTTGTTGCAAAACACACTAGTTACAATCTAGCAAGCTTTCATTTGTGAAATGAAAGCTTGATATTCAAGTGTTTCCTAATGCACACTAGGATTAACTTGCCTTTTTATTTAGTTCTCTTCTGTTTCTGTGCAGGTAAACCTCTGCCTCCTGCAGGCTTCTGTAGAGGAGGGGTCACCGTCTTGCTCCAGTAAGTGTGTCACACACGTGTCTCTGGTGGCGCTGTGTTTCGACAGAATTGCCACCCAGTTCAGGATGAACAGGTAATGCCTCAGCTACCGCACAAGGTATTTTGTGTGTTGGTGTGTGTAACAACAAAGCAGAGTTTTGAAAGAAACTAAACATGCTTTTGAGTGGATATATGAGTGTTTGGCATTTTGTCGATGTACCTTTTGATTCCCTATGGCAGCTTTAGAGCTCAGGTACAAACTCTTTTGCCTTTGCACCTTCCAGAGGTATTGTAGAAGAGACTCCCAACACTACAGAACACGGCCGACCATCCGTTATGTTGGAGAAGTACGCGTCAGCTACTAAAATGCAGCCTCAGTCATCTGGTTCTCTGCGCTCCAATGCCGGCATTGAGAAAGGCAAAGAGATTGCTGCAAGGCTCAATGTACACCGTATCCACAGCCAGCTCCGAGGCCTTGACTCCACAGGTAGGTTCCATAAGATGGCAGCTGTGTTTGTTCTTATGGGTCCCTTTTATAAAGTTGGACTCCCTTTACCTGACCTGCAATGTATTGATTCATTTACTGTTGTCAATGTCTTAATTATTATTTTTTACTTATTTTTTATAATATATTTCCATAGACATTGGCACTTGTGCCATCACAGCCATTCCCTTTGAGAAGTCCAAAGTTCTGTTTGGTCTGGAGGAAATGGAGGAGTTTTCAATGGTCGACGAAACGGATGCCCAAGCCACAGCAGGTGATCTGGGCCGTTCCTCGATATCCCTTGAGAAATGGGGCTGGATTATGTTTGAGTGTGGCATCGAAAACCTCACAGTCAAAGGTAAAACAATGGAGCATGAAACAATACTTACACTCAAACCTAAAGGAACAGAAGAAAGAGAGAAAGAAAGCTCATAGAATATATTATTGTATGATGTATGATGATGTATTGAGTATTTGTTATACAGATTTGTGAATATACAGTGTGTATATATTGCATATCTTTGCAGGGGGCCGTCAATCAGGAGCTATTCTTTACAATGCATTTGGTGTAATGGGACGCTCAGACAACGGGGGGAAAACTGGCATGTCCAAATCCAACGATTCGACAGGTTCCCAGACAGGCAGCGGTTACAGTACTGATGTTTCTGATGACAACCTGCCACACGATACCATGAGTCCTGCCTCTGATGTCAATGAACACTCCGACTCAGACGACCAGGTGGGATACAAAGAAGTACTTGTACTGTAAAATTTGGTAACAACATGTCCAGACCTTCTATTATGTGATTTTTAAGTTCACACCCATTAAAACTTTGTTTTGCATGGAGAATCAAAGCCCTGCTGCATAATGTGTCTCTGCTTGAAATTAAGAAACAATGACAGTTTTTTTTTTAATCTCTTGCAAATGTGTTAAAGCCACTGCTTATTGCTTCTCTTCTGATGTAGATTTGAATAATTGTCTCCTCTTCATAAAATTTGGTTCAGATCTTTATCATAAGCTCATTCAAAAGAGAAGATGTTTGAGCTCGATTAGAGTAAGACACAAAATAAATTTAGTACTCAATAAAACCAAAATCCTCTCTTGAAAATGTGTCGTGCTAGGTTTTATAATGAGGCTGGGAGTGATGCCCTGTATCTCTGATTAGTGAGGGTAGCAGCATCCACCTGTTAAACCTTCCTCTCATCTACTTTTGTAGGATGAAGGGGTCGAGTCAGATGACCTGAAGAAGGACCTCCCCCTCATGCCCCCACCACCCGACTCCAGCAGCATGAAGCTAACTATCAGGGAGATCTGGTTTAGTTTTGCTGCTCCCACTAATGTGCGCTCTCCTTCGCAGGCCTACTCAAGGTATGAAGATGAGTCTGTTCACATAAATGCTTATGCATTGATGCAGTGGTGTGTTAATAAGTAAGATAATGCAAAAATGTCACTGCATTTCACTAAAGTAAGCTGAGAAGCCATCAGAGTGGCAGAAACATATCATACACATCAGTTTATCTGCTAAAGGAGGTTTTTATGAAAAACCTCCCATGTCTACCCCTGGCAATGGTTGTCAGCTATTATCAAGTTTACAGCTGATGCAGAGCTGTCAGACTCCCAGATCATCAGAGTGATCAAACTGACAGGTACATGCTGTTTTTGTAGTGAGGATATGAGTTTTATTATAACTCCTACAGCTCAGCTAAGCAACAGCACCATGTATTCAGTCTCTGGAATGGAAATTTATTTTGGATGAGAAACAGACATAACGAAATATGTTATATCGATCGATATTCACCTAAAGAACATAGTGATAAGCAGCGATATTAGGTGACTAAAGCTCTTGTGTTTACAGGCAGTTGAATCTGCTCAGCACTGCCACACCTGCCATCGGAGCTTGGCTGGTTCCCATCGACCAGCTCAAGTCTTCGTTACGTAAACTGGACATGGAAGGCACGCTGCGTGTGTGCGCCGTCATGGGCTGCATCATGACGGAGGCTCTTGAGGTCAGCAAAACATTTCAAATCCAAGTGATCACAGTTACATGATCTTCTGATGGCTGTTGCACATTACCAATTACTTTTTTTTTCCATCTCCAAACAGAAAAAGAGCATTCATATCCCTTTCCGAAGCAAATACAACCGTGTCACTAAGCGAGCTCGCTACCTACATGAGAATCCCTCCTGTATGCTTTGTAACATCCTGCACCGGTATCTGCAACAAGCAGATTACACGGTCATAGAGGAGGCCACCATGGTTAGTTTAAAGCCAGTAAAATGCATGTTTTCACTTCACTTAATTTTGCAAACCTCTCCAAGATTATCACATGCAGGTAGATGACTAATAAATGATCCATTCCCAGTTGGATCCAGATGTAAAGCTCTAAAGTGCCATTGGCTTTAATGAGTCCATTAAAAAAAACCTTGCATTCCTTTGTTTTCCTTTTTTCCATCTCAGAATGATGGCGTTCCAGCTCTTGTGACGCTAAAGAAAGGACTTGTAGCTCTGGCCAGACAATGGATGAAGTTTATTGTGGTGACTCAGGGCTTCAAGGCTATTGGTCTGATAAGGCCCAACCAACTGGCCAAGCCCAAGGAGCCTCAGCAGAGCCTGGGTGAAACCATCATGGGCCTGGACAACGGTGCTGCGCTGCAGAGTGACACCAGTGCAGACGGAGCTGAATTTGAATATGACGCAGGTGGGAACTTACAGCTTTCAGTTTGTTGATATGCTGTTGACCCGTGCATCTGTTGCCACAGATGGACCGCTAAACTCTTAACCTCTTCTTCAGCGTTTGTGTGGAAATAAACAGACTGTTAGGGTTTCGTAGCAGAGAGGACATGTAGAGATGAAACGAGAGTGTTTGTTTGGATGTACTTTCATAGCGCATGAATACACGATTCTTGTAGGAGTTTTATTTTATGTAATTATTTTGAAGCCACAGTGAGTGAACACACCATGTTGCTGGAGGGAGCATGCAGTCGTCCACCACCAAAGGAAGCCAACTCTGGTCCTGTCAGCGGAGTGGAGATCATGAGGAAGCTGTCCAAGTCCCACACACACAACGAGTCTGTGCTCAGGATAAAGGTACAACACCAAGAATCTATGCAAATGCTTGTTGTGTTTGTCTATGCACACATTTGTTTATACTAAACATTATTTATATGTATGTGTAGTGTATTCTTAATTGTCTACATCCTGTTTGTAAACCAGAAAGAGGGCAGAAGTGAGGGAAACAACAGGAAAAATGAAGATGTGTTTATTTTCTGACTTATATTTTTGCTTTTAAATTACTAAAAAAACTAAAGCATAATCAAATCACTATAAAAACACCACCAAAAAAAGGATGGTTTCAGTTAGAGCATGGATGAGCCACATATTAAACTGTTAATATAATGAAGATGGTGCCAGACACAATATGTCACACTTGTCTTCAATCAAGTCAAAATCCAGTGGCATCTTGTGGAAGGCGACGCGGTGTGAACTCAGTAATGTGGCGGTTTGTCTTGCCCAGGGCTCCCATCCGTACCAGTCGCTGAGTTACACCAGCGGTGACACAGCAGCGGACTCGCCTGCCCACGTGAGCCGCGGCGGCCTGCCAGCCAAGGACAGCCCCAGGAAGGAGAGTCTCCTGAGCAACTTGACAGGCAGCTTTCGAAGTCTGCACAACCTGCTGGAGGGCATGCCTCAGAGGAACGAGCCATCTGCTGCCGCTGCAGCCAAGAGCAGCTCCCTCACTCGCACAGGTACTCGTACCTGAAGCACTGCCGCGTCGCACTAATGCTAGCTGAAGTGTGTGGAGAGATCCGGCAGCCGCTGATTAAAGTTGTGAGCGGGTTTTTTATTACATGTAACCGTCAAGGTGTCACTTCTACTGCAATGCTGACCTCTACTGTTCAGGGAGGTGAAGTCTAACAAACCCAACAGGCTCACGGATGGGAGAATGAAAGATGAATGTTATGGAAGAGCAGTCAGTGACCGTCTGACACGTTGTCTTTCATCTCAGGAAACAGCTTAGGAACAGACATGCTAACCGAGCATCCGCTTCTGTCAGAGCCCTCCTCCGTCAGCTTTTACAACTGGATGTCGAACGCGGTGAGCAACCGGACCGGTGCTGTGACCCAGGAGTCCCCCGTCAACCGGTCCCAGCACAACAGCCTGCAAACAGGTTAGACCTTGTGGATTCAGTCCTCTTAGGTTTGGGGAGTTCCGTTTATTACTGTAGGTTCAATTAATTTCATTGGGAAAATATAAAATAAATTCAGTGCAATGGATTTTTTAAACACACAGTTTGATGCTGTTGCAGTAGATACTAATCATCAATCATAACACAGTTGTACTTCTACTCCCTTGTGTATTCAACCACTGAATGTGGTGTTCCTGAAATGCTGTTTTATTAGACCTACTGGATTCACCAGCAAACCACTACCACTATCAACCTCTGCCCACAGCTAAAGATCCAGATGGAGGTCAGGAGTTGTTGCTGTGTGTTGTGCTGATGGTGTCTGTAAACTGATTATTTATTTAGCTTTTAGTTGGGTCCTCCTCTTTGACTGATTAGATATACAGTAAATAGAACTTGGTGTGAACCTTGTACAGTGTAAATACAACTTAAGTATTTTGTAGATTCAAATGTTGTTTTCTTTAACTGGCTTATTATTATAGTGATATTACTTTTATTATTAGTAGTAGGATTTATTTCATTTGTAGACATCATACACCGTTTCATCTTTACCCAATATTAGTGTGAGTGTTTTTGAATGACTACTGGTTGATTTTGTTTTAATTGTAAGCGTTGTTTGTGCGTTCCGGCTGTATTTGTGTCTAAAATGATGAGTTTAATCATTATCTACTCTTCTACCTGTCACTCAGTGACGGCACAGCAAATCTGCCTAAACAGCTTCTCACAAACAACTCCAGTGAATGTGATGTGGTCATTTAGACATGACATGGCCTAGAGTTCCTCTCCTGACTCCTCTGTGATGTGACTGCTACCTTCTATTTAGTTCCCTGTAACATATTTGTCACGAGGAGCTGGACTGAAGTGCTTCACTTTATGGCACTTGCAGCCCCATCGTTTCCTGCCACTGCTCATGGCCTCTATTACAAAAACATTCCAGCAAGAAAACAGCGCAGTCGTTCCAAGGAGGTGCCTGGTTTTACAGCGCATGCATCACAAATCTCCCTTCCTCCCCCATAGGTGGGATGTGCAACCTTCCTACAATCCCCTCGGCCTCGGACTTCAACACCGTGCTCTCCAGTGACCAGAACACCCTTGATGGAACCCACTCACAGCATTCCCAGCACAGTACAAGCCAGGATGAAATTGCAGATATAGACGAGGGCAACCAGTGTCCTGCTGCGGTTCAACTGGCTGATGCTCAGGTGCGGTCAATACACCCAATTTCCCTTTGTATTTTCATCTCTAATGTGGTTTTGAAAGGGTTGTTTAAATGAAATTTATCTACACTCCATCCTGATGATTGTAGCTCCTGTACTTGTCTTCACTGAGGCATATGAAATGGGCTTATACAAACTCATACTGATGTAATGGCCCATAAAATCTGATGATGTATCAGTGGAAGGAACAGTGTGATCATTTTAGTTTTGCTCCCTATTCAGGCCTTGTCCACGTTGCCACGCCATCATCTTGACAAAATCGTGCTTCTATTCTGTGTCTTAATATCTGTTTTCTGCCCCCAGGTTGTTTTCAAGCCTTTGCTGAGCTACACAGGCATTCAGGCTCAGGACACCACTCCTCTTAGTTATAAGATGTATTTTGGGGAGCATCTGTCTTTCTCTGGAAACCTTGAGTGTCTGAGAGCTGACATTGTTGACTCTGACACCACGAAAGAACACAAAAGCAAACGATCTAGAAGGTAAAATACATTTAAAATATAACCAATTTTCCTACAAAATATGATTTTGACGAGGGATTGCTTGTATTGGTTCTTTACAATAAATAACCCCTCAGTCATTGTTTCCCTTCATGCACAGACAAGGCATGGTCCACCTTCCACCACTTGAGTTTAAGCCAGCGCTTCTGATTGAGACGTTCAGCCTGAATGCAGTGGTGATGGAGAAGTCAACCAGCGCTCCACAGGGCTCCACTACAGCCCCCCTCTCTTTCCACGACCTTAACCGACGCCACTACAACACATTCCACTGTGATTTCACCACAGCCTGCCAGTCCATCAGCCAGCGCGTAGACATGGCCCTGGTGCGCCTTATACACCAGTTCAGCACCATGATCGACGACATCAAAGCCACACAGACCGACATCAAGCTGAGCCGGTACACTGCTGGCTCAGCCTCGCCCACCCCCACCTTCAAGGCACGGCCGTATCGCCATTTCAGGTCATCGGACTTCAGCCGCAGCTCCAGAGGCAGCCTCAACGGAGCGGGCCGCAGTGGAACCCAAACCCTGAAGAGCAAGAGAGGAGTAGGGGCAGGCGTTAGCGGAGGTCTGCCTCCTAACGGACCTCCGTCAGGCATGGACACGCTAGGGAGACGCGAGCCACGAGGACGCAGCTCTCTGGGACGTTCTGAGCGTCGCACCTCCAAGGTAATAATAGCAGTCACTTTAGGTTATTTAGAAGACCCTGTTTCTCTGAGTATCATGATGGCGATATGGGAAAAAGGAGGCTGAATGGAAGAGGCAAACATATAGTTTACTCCCAGTAGAGTTTTGGGCACTTGTTAAAGACAGTATGTAAAACTGGCCCAGTTCCTACTGCACATATGTTTTAAATGGAGTCTGTAATCTATCAGAACCTTCTTTCAAACTGCTGTTTGCTGCACACAAACCCTAGAGGGAGCCAGCGGACAGTAGGAATCGTTTGTTTAATCCACAGCTGTTGGGCAGATTATTAAAGTGGTACAATCATCTTAGTGGGAACATCCACTGCAAACCGAGCACTTTTGGAATTGACAAATGAGGAACCCATGAAAGACTTCAAGTACCTTTTTCAAAGGTTGTTTTCTACACTGGAACTGGATGAATTGTCTAATTGTATCTGTAGCCAGTGTAGAGATTTAAATTATTGTTGTGACAGCTTAACTGTGCTGTTGCCATAAACAGTTGGGCAATTAAAGTTCTTGATCCTTGCTGTTCGGCACCTGCCAGCCCCGCTTGCACATCGTGATGACTCCATTTGTTAGATAATCTGGAACTTGTGCTGAATCGCCTTCAGGTGTCGAGGAAGGGCTCCCGTGACGTGGCAGACCACATGGCAATCCAGATGGATGACTCCGACTCCATCACCGTGTCGGAGCAGAGCGAGCCATCAGCAGAATGTTGGCAGAACATGTACAAGCTGCTCAACTTCTACTCCCTCATCTCAGATCCTACTGGCATCCTGGAGAAAAGCTCCCCGGAGAACTGCCTTCCAGGTGGGATCAGTTCTCCGCAGTCAGACACTTCCCTATTCTTGTCTGTTCCTCACACGCCTCTTGTTTCCTTTCTCCATTTTTATCCTCCATACCTTCCCCTCACATTACTTGCACACATTTCCTGCTGTGTTTTCTTGCTGTCAGTGTCAATCTCTTCTTTCTTCCCTGCAGTACTTCTTTAAATGCTCACTGGATGCTTCCTCCTAAAGGCTACATTGTCTTCTGGCATCTTGCTAACACTCTTCTGCTTCTTTATCTTTCTTCTGTGTTTTATCCTTTCCTAATGTTTTTTAAGCCTTTCTTCGTTGTTTACTCACCCTTTTTTAACATTTTTATTCTAAATATTTCCTGTTTTCTTTTTATAATTGGGAGTTTGAGACATCTGCCCAACCAAGTGATCCATGATGTGCTTTAGTTTAGCTGATTAAGGGTTCTTTGTAGAGAGAAGACAGGATATTAGCCCTGTAAAGACCAGTCTCTCACCTGGCTAGTATATGGGTGAGTGTGACCAGACAGGAGTCATTTAGGGCCACAGCAGCAGCTCGTCTTGAAGCCCATAGGAACATCTGTCTGAGTGAGAGATGGATTAAAGGTATTTGCTGAGAATCCTGGCAAATTTTCTGTCCGAGCTTTTGCAAACTGTCAGGGATTCGATCAGGACCCAAAGCCTTTGGTGAATTCAGTCTTGTTAAGTGTGAATAATGATTCACTACGGTGAAGCTCTTTTTTCCATAGAGGTACTGGGATAGGTGGTAAGGCTCTGCAGGTGACTTGCCACATGCTCAGATCAGCCATGATTGGCTTAGTAAATGACCCTTCATTATCTACGTTTCTGCTTCCCACTTGCTCTATTATTCAATTATTGTTCATCATTTAACCTGTAGTACATGTTTCTGCTGCCATATTTCCTGGAGCAGTTCATTGACAGTGATGCAGTGTTTGAACAGAATGCATTGTAGATTACTAAAAGTGGCTTCCAAAGGGAGAAAATCATCATCTTTCTAATGCCAAGTTTAGATTAGTCAAGGAATTAATAGATAATGATGTACTAAGGATGGGTGAAGCACGCCAGTCGACTGGCCATGTTATTATGCATGGTGGCTTTTCCTTTAACTCCCTCTGTGTGTTTCCTTGCGGCAGAAAGTGGACGCCGGCCCTCAGAGCCACTCTGTAAAGTCATCTTTGAGAATGAGCAGCAGGACTCCAACACACCCAACAAGCCCTCAGGAGGGAGGAGGCGCAGCCTGGTGAGCTCTGAGCCCCAGCATGTTACGCTTATTGTGTTCGGCATCGGCATGGTGAATCGCACCCACCTGGAGGCAGACATCGGCGGCCTGACCATGGAGGCTGAGCTGAAGAAGATCCACGGAAGCTTCACTCTGAAGGAGAAGATGAAAGGTGAGAAAAGTGTGTGACGATTAATGGGAAGGAACTCAAGTTTGAAGCATTTCATTGGATTTAGCCAGTAGAGCCAGTCCCTAGATATCAAGTGTATGTGTGTGCACTCCTGTTTTTATTCTGTTTGACTCTGTTTTGAATGGACATGTTTTCAGATATCCTGCACCAGAAGATGACTGAGACATGTGCATCAGCACATATAGGAGGAGTGAACATTGTTCTACTGGAAGGGATAACTCCTGACATCCAGTACGTACAAATGATGTTTGTTTTATTTAATGCATTGCTACTTCTGGTTTAATATTGGTAAATTGGTTTTAATCCTTGGTTATCAAGCTAATTGAGCAGTATTTGTTGCTGAGTGTAATAGTTATTCATTGCACATTCTCTTAACCTCAAGGCAAATAAGAAAACTTCTTCTCCAAAAATGTTACATGCTCCACTTACTTTAAATTGAAATGTGCAGCTTTTTAATTGTGACTCTTTTTCAGACAGATTATTTAAACAGCCCTTTTAAGTTTTTACTTAAAGTTATTTCCGTAAACATAGCCCTCTAATCTGGTTACGTTTTTTTAGGCATGAATTCACACGGCTCAATGTTTTTCACACAGCTTAAAGCTTGCGCTGCTCCTTCAGTGTGTTTTACAGATTCTCCTCCTGTGTAATTTAAACTGAAACCTGATACTATTTTGATGGTGTGCTTCAAAATGTGTGTTTGAAGTTGTGCTTGTAGATGACACACTATACTGTAGTTTTAATTGATGTTCCCACTCATTTTTCTGCTACTGGTCCGTTTGATTCAATACTCAGGTAGAAGACATTAATCAGGCTGTAGTGTAGAAGTAATAGGTGTTAAGTGATGTATGACTTTCACCAAATTATCAGTTTCATTCACAAATCTTCTTTCTACAGTTTCTTCTCGCTGCAGTAAAATTAAATATGAATATAACTCCGGTCCCTTGTGATGGGTCTGCATTACCCGCAGATTTAATTATGAGTAATGGAGCTTAAAAGTCAAATAATGAGTTAACTGGCTTCTAATTAGTGCCCTCTATTTCAGACATTGTATTCTCACCTTGTGGTGTCTTGGAAACGTTTCACACCTTTTTCTGCTCATCTTATTTTATTGCTTTTGCTTTCTCTTCCAACTACTTGTACAGACTGGAGGATTTCCCAACATCTCCCACCAGCACAGCTAAACAAGAGTTTCTGTATGTTGTTCCTGCCATTTAGGGTTCATGCATAAAAACACTGGTACATCTTTCATCTGTCTGTCACCCGACTCCACATTTACACAGTATATCAGGGTTGTGCTTGTTCAGATATTGACTGAGTAGATGTGAATGAGGCCACTTTTGTTGGTTAAAGTAACTTCAGAGAACGGATCTTGTAGAATTATTGAAGACGGTCAACCACAGGCTAATATTTCAGTGTCTTGTGCCAGTTCATCAGAAGTATTTGTCTGAATAAGAGGCCATGAACGTTCTCCCATAGTGCACAGTTCATTGCCATTTTCATTCATGGTGGAACATGTGTCACTGTCATGATTGCCTTTCATTTCCGAGCCAAGAAAATTGAATGCTGTCCTGAATGTGCATGGTGTTCTTTATGTCCTCGCAGTCTTTCCACTTAAAGCGCACATTCATTTATATGTCCATTGCCCGGAGGGACGGGGGACAGCAATTTTGGTGATTTTGCTCAATTTGGTTCACTCTGTTTTTCAGAACTGTGGTCAAATGCAACATTGCCAAGTCCCAGGCCTTGTACAGCGCCCAGCGAGGGCTGAAAACCAATAACGCAGCTGTGCTGAAAGTGGGAGCCATCATGATCAACATCCCCCAGCACCCAGCTACTTTGCACAGCATGATGGTGCGCAGCTCCCACCAGCTCTCCAAACAGATCTCTGACCTCATCCGCCAGCCCTCCAACGTGTATGTCTGCCTCACTTATCCTCTCATTTTATTTAACCAGGCCTCATTTATAAAGCTAAAAATAATAAATTGAAACTGTTGCAACTATATTTACGATTGTAAACAAAGCTGTCATGCAATCTGAAGTGTTAAAGTGTATCATTAGACTTTAATGTGTGCTTAATAAAATGCTTGTAAGAAGTATTTCATCTGCAGAAGTGACAGGTAACGTTGTTGCCAGTTAACTTTCAAAGCCTGTTTCCATGGCAATGCACTGAATTATGGTAATATATTTATAGAGTTGTAGGTGTGCTTTGGATATTAATCAACTTTTGTTTTTTATGATATTCACAACAATACAAATTCACTATCTAGAAAACTCCAGCATACAGTTTGACAACAGTTTACTCCAGCAGTCAAGATCTGAGATACTGAAATTCAAATCAAAAGTGATAACATTGCATTCATGTTCTTATAGCACACTTCAATATAAAAGCTTACTGTAAGCTGGTGATAAGCAAATGCTATCTGACAGAGGTTCTTTTTCTTCCAGTCAACCTCCTAACAGGGAGGACACCCCCACTCCTCAACCCTCTGACAAAGCATCCAGCATCAATCAGACCCCTGTAGACGCCAACGAGTTCCCCCAGCTCCCCGAAGGCTTGGAAAAGAAGCCAATTGTTCTCAAGTTCAGCGCCATGCTGGACGGCATCACCATTGGGGCTGCCCTACTGCCCTCGTTGAAAGCGGAATACAAAATGGGTCGCATGAAGAGCCACGGCATGACAGGTGTGTCTGAAATGAGCTGACACAGGTGTCACTGTGCTGGGCTTATCCGCCTGTGCCAAAAAACAGATGTTGCTTAAGCTATGTTGCAAATAATTATTATTACTTGTGCAAGAATGATTAGTAATATTGTGCTTTTTCTTATCTTCTATCTCTTTTATCTTTCATTCAGGAGCACAAACCAGTTTCACATTTGAGTTGCCAAATCACAAGCTGTGCTTTCAGTCGAAAGTGTCCCCAGTGGATATGTCCACCATGCCACCGTCAGCCAGCCTCACTTTGCCTCCAGTCACCATGTCGGGAGAGTACATCATGGAAGATCACGAGAGCCATTCTGACCAGGGCTGGGCTCCAGAGGAGTTCCCAGCAAAGCAGGGAAACTACCTTCAGGGCAACTACCTGCGCTGTGTGGCTGAGGTAGGCGCTTTCTGAAAACACCTCATTCATTATGCTGGAATTCAAATGAGAGTGGTCATGTGTATTGGTTATTAAGGCAGAACTCATACGTTTTGGTCTTCATGTACAGATTGGGTCTTTTGAGCACAACCTGACCACAGACCTGCTCAACCATCTGGTCTTCCTGCAGAAGGTTTTCATGAAAGAGGTCAACGAAGTGATTCAGAAAGTGTCAGGTAGAGTACGAACAGTCACTTCCTTCTTTTTTTTTACACAGGTGCAAACTGATCTACACCTACAGAACCTGTACAACTCACCAACTACTGGTTCTCTCTCTAATTAAGAGAGAGATCCAGCATCCTTTTGTACGATATTACCTACAGCTAACTATAGCTTTTAGCTGAGGGATGCCTGTGTTTAAATGTAGCTTCAGTCGGTCAGTTCTACACAAATTACAACTTGAACACTCACATACAGATAATACAGCACAGTGTTGCATTATGTAGCATATTACAACAGCCGTGAAGTCATTTTGATGATGTGTACTGTCTGTCTGATGTGTACTTAATGGCACTGCAGGGGGAGAACAACCCATCCCCCTATGGAACGAGCACGACACCTCAACAGACGCAGACAAACCAAAAATCCTGCTCTACTCGCTCAGTCTTATGTTTAAGGTAATTCATGTTCAGAATACAGTTGCTGGAAACTTTATTCTGAAAGTGAATGAAACAAGAGAAGAGTTGCTCTCTGGGGATTTCTCTGAATTCTTGCTCTTGTTTACAGGGAATCCAGATGACAGCCACCACTCCCTCGATGCGGGCCGTGCGCTTTGAGACAGGTCTGATCGAGCTAGAGCTGTCTAATAGGATCCAGTGCAAGACTCAGCCTGGCGGTAGCAGCAGCTACTTGAAGCTCTTTGGCAAATGTCAAGTTGACCTCCACCTGGCCCTCGGACAGATAGTCAAGCACCAGGTACAGATCAGATCCTAAAACATATATAGAGTCTTATGAATAATTCCAATAATAACCACATTTGATGTCCTTTCCTTGACTCTGCAGGTGTATGAGGAAGCTGGGTCAGATTTCCACCAGGTGGCGTACTTCCGGACTCGTATTGGTCTGAGGAATGCCCTGCAGGAGGAGATCAGTGGCTCTTCAGATAAAGAGGCTGTCCTCATCACACTCAACAGGCCTATTGTTTTTGCCCAACCAGTGGCTTTTGACAGAGGTTCAGTTTAATATTTTTTGCATCATATCTAAATTCATTGTTAGTGGAATGTGAAGATTTTATATTTTAACTAAAAATATCACTGTGTGATAATTGCACTGCTGGGTCACTGACTGTCCCAGCCCTAATGTGTACATACTGTATGCATTAATGTTCTCTTCGCTGTGTGCCCTCCTGCAGCTGTGCTCTTCTGGCTCAATTATAAGGCAGCGTACGACAACTGGAACGAGCAACGTTTGGCCCTGAACAAGGACATCCACGTAGCCACCAAAGAGGTAGTAGACAAACTGCCAGGCATCCAACAGACGTCCGCCCAGGCCTTCAGCACCCTCTTCCTGCAACTTACTGTCAATGACCTGGGCATCTGCCTGCCGATCACCAGCGCCGCATCCCAGGTACATGTCTGAACTTGGTTTTCATCTCCCCTAACTATTATTTCTAACCTTCACAGCGTATAGATGTCCAAGGTCATGTACTGTACTTGACTGATTTAGAATTAATAGGAGGTTTACAGTTTGTCATAACCATCACCTTAGGGAGGGTTAAAAGTGCATTCTTTTCAAGTGTGACACATTTCCAGTTGCTTGTATTGGGAAGGCCAAAGTAAAGTTAAATTGAATGAATTAAATGTTTTAATTTTTGTTTTCTTATCTTATATAGAAGCAGTTTTCAGCTGATTTTTATGTTCCTTAAACGAGCAACTATTCTTTTATCAGTCCTGATATCGGTGTTTCCCCTACAGCAGCTGTTTATGCAGACAGACCTAACACAGTTGTTGCCACATCAGTTTAATGCTTGACTGTAAAGCACACACACAGACATGACACGAGGGGAATATTGCACTGACGCTGTAGGCGATTAGCAATGTCTGCTACTTAAGTACAGTAGTTGCCAGAAGGTACATGACTATGATTAGCTAAATTTTATTCAAACTGTATAGAGTATATAAGACGTATAATAACCTCTTTTTTGCAGTATTTGTAAAGAAACCGTAACGTTTCCGGGAAAACACTAGATGTAGACTTTTGGTCCATATCAGTTGCTCTGTTCTACCACATATACCAGCTGTTGTGTCACACTTATTTCCATAGAGAGGACATGTACCAGCTACGGAGGGCACCAACTCTGAAGCTGGGGCCAGCACTTCAGTAGGCCAGCAAAAAAATGCACGAAAAGTAACCAACAATTTATTACATCTCTTGTGATGGTTTGTTGTGGGACAGTGAATTACTGTGATCTGTTGTTCTTCCATGCCACCGAAACACTGCATCACAAGTGTGGGTCATATCACTCAACTTTTGGGTTTCCTCTAAAAGTCTTGATGATAATTAATGGAGCTTGAGCTGGTGTCTGAAGTGTTTGTAGTGGTTAATTACTAAAACATGGTTATGTCGGTTGCTGTCTTGATTCTTGCCTTTGTGTTGAAATAATCTTTCAGAAACTGCTCTGAAAGTGTTATAACTAAAGTAAAGTCACAGTAGATGGTGAATGATAGCACAGCCTCAGTTGTTTCTTCTATTGTGAGTTATGGCTATGATAATCATCAGACTTCAGAACTAATGCAGAAATGTGGAGTATCTTTGAGCAAACCCTTTGCAATCCTACAATTAGGACCAATCTAACAAACAGAAGTGCTTGGTAACATTTCACTCATACTGTAGGCATATTTCACAAGAAGCTTTAATTGTCATTTGTAAATTTCACACATCGCCCCATTCATTTGCAAAACCATAATTACTCGATTAAGAGAAGTACTTTAAGATTTTAACAAGAATTTTTCCCAATTGAATTTATTTGCTAAAAGGCCTCGGTGTGACAGAATGAGATGTTACCAGCCAACTCTGACTTTTCCAAATATTTTTTTTTTTTTAATTCTTGCTGCTTTACTTAAGGCCAGATGACCCTTATTGTTGTTCTTCTCTAGGCCAATCACGCCATAGACTTTGATACAGGCTCTGCGCTGGTTCTTACCATCGAGAGCACGCTGATCACTGCCTGCTCCTCTGAGTCCCTTGTAAGCAAAGGACACTTCAAGAATTTTTGCATCCGCTTCGCCGAGGGCTTCGAAACCACCTGGGATGACTGGAAGCCTGAGGTCCGAGGAGATCTGGTCATGAACGCTTGTGAGTGGTGAATGATATTCCGTGTGATATTTATGAAAAATACTACGTGAGCATAAACACCAGGACAGATAGTTGACTGTGTTATCGGTAGTAACTGTGCTCCATCTGTTACTGACTCTTTTCTACACAGGTGTCGTCCCGGATGGTACATATGAAGTATGTTCCAGAACTACAGGGCAACCCTCTGCAGGCAAGTTCTTTTAACTAAGCTATATGCCATACAATATGAATCACACCCTAGGCCTGCACAATAAGCTTCATACTTCCATCTGAAAATGTTATTTATTATTTATATCGCCAGCATCACCTTCAGTTCTTGCCTTCTCGTCCCTGCTGATGCTTCCCCTCTCTAACAGAAAGCAATAGTGCAGGGACCTGGACTCTCAACGTGCTTTGGAAAATGTGCGGCATTGATGTGCACATGGATCCGAACATCGGCAAGCGGCTCAATGCCCTGGGCAACACGCTGACTTCGCTGACGGGCGAGGAGGATGTAGACGATATCGCTGACTTGAATTCTGTCAACATGGCGGATCTGTCGGACGAAGATGAGACTGATCCTATGTCACCAACCATTCACATGGTGAGTTCGCAATGACCCTATATGTCGCAGGTTAGAGTGGGTAAATGTGCTGTATCAGCAACATCAGGGCATTAATTTATTAATGATGCAGTATATTTATGTGCTATATTTTTCAATTAATTTTGTAGAAGCTGAAAATAAGTGAACTGTTAAGGTTTTTATTGGTAGTAAAGAAATAGTTTAACATGTTTTGCTATGTGTTTGTCTCTTACGTCATGCGACGGAACCACTAGTTGGTAGATTAACTTGGCTTAAACACTGATAACATATTGTCTCGCTGCTTCCAAAGGTTTTTATTTGTGCTTGGAAATCTAAAGATGCTGATAAGACTAAGGTTACTCCAAACACTTCAAAGGTGCTGGTAGCAGGATTTCATGCCATAAACACACAATATAAACAACTATAAACAAATACTTTTAGATTTAACTTGGTCCTTTTGAGTGTTATGCCAAATAAATTTTGGCAACTCAGCAGGTCTTGTCCTGGTGGATTTCATATTTACTTTAGACAGAGTCAGGCCAGCTGCTTCCAGTCTTTATGATAAGTTATGCTACCTATATATTGGTATGGCTGTTAAAGGTGTGTGAGAAAACCTACAGTATGACTACATTTACTGTAGAAAACACGCTTTCCTCTTTTCTTTACATCACTACATGGGAAGAGTTCCTCCCTCTCATACTGCAAAGCTTCGGTGGTGTGAAATAAACATAGTCATCCACTTTACCACCTAGCCATCCATTTGTTCCTGCCATTGTTTACAGAGTCCAGAGAGCAAGTTCAGCCCTCGGCTGACCTTAAGGAAGCGTCTGGTAAACCGCATCCTGGGCCTCAAATCCAGGCCTGAGAGTGTTTCTGTCCCAGCTGACTACTTAAACTGTACAGCGCCTCGCCTCCGAGCGGGCAGCGACAGGGCCCCACGGCCTTTCTCCTGGGGTTGTGTATGTAGCCACCCATAGTGTCAAACTCTTCTCTGGGCTGACAAAATCACCTGCAGTCAACAGATTACTGTACATTCTCCTTTATGCTTTTAGCTAAATGGCATGGTAGTGGAAAATAGTGTGGCTTCAACTTGCTTTTATTCATTAAGCATCAATGATGGGAAAAAATAAATAATGTTGGGTTACACAATCCTCTACCAGCATAGATTCATTCCTTCCCTCCTCTTTCAATTCAAGTGTTGTGATGGTGGTGGTGGTGGTGGTGGAGGTCTCCTGGTATTTTTGAAAAAACAGACAATTATGACATTAACATTAATTTCACTATAACTGAAATAACTCACCTTTAATCAGACAGATTTGGGAAGACTGGTTTGGGCTTTAGTAGTAGGTGTGTCATATCACTTATACATTTGTTTGGGGTCATGGCTTGAACCAACAGGAACCCATTGATCCCAGAAGGCAGATGGTGATGGGGAACCAGGTGATCGATGCTCGAGGGAGGAAGTTCACCAAGAGGGTGGTGGACATCAGAGAGCTAAATGAACAGGCAAAGGTCATTGATGACCTGAAGTAAGTTTCTTTAGTTTGATAAAAAAAATATTTCTTGAGGTCAATGTGTTGACCCAGTTCTGACTGAGTGGAGACATTCCCTTGTCACACCACAGGAAATTGGGGGCCAGTGAAGGCACCATCAACCAGGAGATCCAGCGCTATCAGCAGCTGGAGTCTGTGGCTGTCAACGACATCAGGAGAGACGTCAGAAAGAAACTGCGTCGCTCCAGCATGAGGGTAAATTCAAATAGATTTATTTCCCCATTTGGCACTTTGTATATGACACAGCACTCAATGCAGAAATTGAGACTAAATGCCAGAAAGTAGGTTTTGTGTACCGTACGCTTTCAGGAGAGCTGTTTGTTTTTCACCAGGCGGCCTCTCTGAAGGACAAGTGGGGTCTTGGCTACAAACCAAGCTACAACCGGTCCAAAAGCATCTCCTCAGCAGCAGGGAGACCACCTCTGAAAAGGATGGACAGGCAGAGGTAACCAAAGGGCAGCGTAGCCACTTTCCCAGTATCACATTATCATAGAAATGACACCATTACGGAGGCTTCCTGCAGTATTTACTGTAAACAAATAAGCCCAACTAACCTCTGTCTCACACCACTTCTGCTATTTGCTCTGCACACATTTGAAACGCGTTTTCCATTAACCTTTGGCAAACAGAATGTGGTGACTCACTGATGAGAGTGTAGAGGAGAGAAATGTGCTCATTTTATTTGCCCATAGTAATTATGGAGATGCATGAATTGAAGTAGTGATATAAAGAATGTTCTAATAGTAAAAAAAGAGAGCTGTGGAAATATTAGTGTAGTAGAAAATACCTGTAAATAAAGCTGATTGGTACGACATTATGTCGTACCAACATACTGTATGTGATGCAAATGTGTAATCGCTCTTTGTTGGTTCCGCTGTGTCTCTAGTTCCAGAATGGGTGATGTGGATGATTTACCTGATATTCGCGTGGATGCTTCCTCTCCTGGACCCCGGGTCACCTTCAACATCCAGGACACGGTGAATTTAAAATTTATTTATCAGATTGTTGCATTGCTTTCAGGCTGTGTTTCGTAGTCTGCCATTTGATGTCGACAGTTTTGATTTCATCATCTCATGCTCCGTGGATGTATGCCAGTGTGTCATGACCTTTTTTATATGGAGAACGATTCACATGATGATGTGTGTGTTAGTGAATGGACCTCCGCGCTCTTACAAACTGGGTTTTTAAAAGGGGGCAGGAAGTTGTGCTCTGAGGATGTTTCGTTTGCTTCTGGATGAGCTCCGTTTTAATGACTCTTCTGTTCCATCAAAGCTTAATTATCAGGACATGGATTCTTCAAATGCATCTGTCAGTCCAGGAGAAATATTCAAGGTATATGGTTCAAAAGGTTAAATTTAACTAATCAAAATATTCAGCAAACACCAACAAATGCCTGTTTCCTCTTCTCTGTGATTACCTTGACAGAGCTGTTAGGATGTTCAAAATGCAGAATCAAAACAGGATGATGTTGAATCATTTGCATAACTTCATGTTACTCTGCGCTAAATGATTATGATTTACATTCTGATTTCTTCCTTGATTTATACACATGGCACTTGAAATTTGCACCCAGTCCTTTTTTGACAGGCAACTTTGAAGCCCATTGTTGCACATTCTCATCCTGTCTTGAAATGGCATATACTGTAAAACATCATCACACGTTGCTTCAATCTTAATATTTGACTTCATATCTCTAACATCTGTGGGCAAATACTGTTTATCGCAACTGGGAGTCTTCTTTTACCACAGCAGTATCAAAATATCAGCTACAATGCAGGATATATATCAAGTGTAATGTATTCTTTCAATGTACTTATAAAATTTTAACTAGGATTTTTAAACTCAATGGTGGCCTAAAGAAATTAGTAAGGTTCCAAACTGGCTAGAGGCCACATACAAAATTCTATCCCTCACTGAGCATCATAGGAGAATCCAGCATTTTAAAAGCCTTGTTTAGTTAGCAAGTGAGCAGCCTGGTTCTGAGTAAATGTATAAGGTTGAGTTCCATATTGAGCTGGTTCAGAATGTTAAACTACAGGATTATTTTATGTTGCAAATGAAAGGTTGTTTTATTCTGGTTTATAACAGAATAAAACAGTTTATAAGTTAATTAACTTGTGCAGGACTTTGATACAATGCTGTTGGATATATATTCATTATATTCATTCAATATATATTTATATATATATATATTCTTCTATATTTATTCTTCTTTGGTCTTAGTGATCAAATCTTTTTCTTGGAGCACAACTCTGCCTTCCTCCACGGCGGTCTAAACTGCCTGGCTGACTTTGCTTCAGATGCATTGTTCAGAAGCAGGCAGCCTCAGCCTGTATCTTCCCTGGGAGTCTGTTGTTCTTATCGATGCTAGTCCTTTTCTCCAGATTTCTGCTTTATTGGGTTTTTTCCGTGGTCGCACGCTCTTGAGGTTGTTTCACCTTCACTCCTGTCGGGATATCACTGTCATCCTCATCATCCTCTTCTCACAAGGTCTCTGTGTTACTCCTTCTCAGAGGAAGTGCATGACCTCACAGCTCCTCTGAGAATAGATGCAGCTTGGTAGTTCTTTGTCATTGGACTTGTTCTTATAAAATTAAACTAAATGCTAAAGATAATCAATGTACAAAATACCTGATTTCCACATGTCCAGTCTGTAGAACAGTGCTATGATTTTTTTCTTAGCTTCCTACTTAAGATATCAGTGTCCAAAATTGATATCTGCAAGTAGGAGGCGCTTCATGCACTCTTACAGTTTTTTATTTCTGTTCTTTTCTGAAGTTTCCTGAGGAGACAGTTGTGGACATGTTGTCAGTCACCATTGATGAGCCATCCCATCCTTATCATCAGCTCCATCCTCATTCTTCATTCGTTAGTGAGGGCCAGCACTCAGTTTTCAGTGCCCCTGGCACCCCTGCTGTCTTCTCACCAACAATTCCCTTCCAGCGCGACGACCTGTCGTCTTCCTCCTCTGAAGACTCTGAGAAGGAGGACGACTTTGAACGTGACAGAGCGCCAAGTTATCGAAGGCCTATGTGAGTAGTTTTAGATGGAAAATGTTCTTGCTGTATAAGAAATGCCACAATAGAGGAAATACCAGTACAATGCTCCTATTCAGTGTAAGTGAAGCTGAAGCTCTGTAAACAATCCTTATACTCTTTGTTCTCAGACAAACATCTCACAGGAAGCCCTCAGGCTTTTCTGCTGTGAGTCAGCTGTTGAGCGAGCGCTGGCCGACCACGCCAGCCAACCGCAGCTTCAGTGGACCAACAACCGAACGGAACATTGACTTTGAACTGGATGTCCGTGTCGAAATTGACAGTGGGAAGTGTGTCCTTCACCCCACTACCCAGCAACCAGAGCATGAGGACGTTTCCTTAAGGAGGTAGGAAGAAAACCACACGATGATTTCAGAATTTCATTTAAAGTTCTGCTGACATTTCTGGCTGTGAGTAAAATAACTTCTAGAGATTGCATTTTAAAATCCATTTGAAAACATGTTGCGCCCTAGATGGTTGAACAGTGACAGCTCTTGTCCTTAGATCTGCAGATGCATGTGGATGGATGTAAAACATATCCTTACCTCTTTAAACTCGTCTCTCTGGGTCTTGTAGGAGCTGTGAGCGCAGCCTCAAGAGTCTGGACCAGGAGTCTCCCCCCAAAAAGAAGAAGCTGCAGCCAGCCTACAGCTCCACCACGCATCTCCTGGCCGGGAAGAAGTGTCCCTCCTCTCTGCAGACCAAATCCAATGACATAGAGACCACAGTCTTCTACATTCCAGGCGTGGATGTTAAGGTCAGCATCCAGGGGTTTCTATTCTGTGCTGTGGAACTTCTTTTTGCTTATCGTAACGAGTACTGTTCTATCCCAGCTGCACTACAACTCCAAGACCCTGAAGACGGAGTCACCCAATGCTTCGCGTGGATCCTCATTACCCCGCACTCTCTCCAAAGAGTCCAAGCTGTATGGTATGAAAGATAGCGGTCCTCCCAACCCTCCCAATGCTGTCCAAAGCAAGACTAACTCGCTCCTACCTCCCCCACCCCCACCAATCCCATCAGGTACTGAGCCTTTCCTCATTTTTAATTGCATGCCCTACCATCATCCGTAGTCATGGGCACTAGTGCTCCGCCTCTCTGATGTGATGATTTACATCCACACATGGACCCACCCAATCCGTTGCATGCGATCCTTAACCTATTATAAGGCGAGACTCCAGAGGGCACCTTTGATCAAATGGGCTCATGCTAATTGATGCGAAGCATAGAGGGGAAAGACACTAAAGAGTTTAAGAAACTGAAATATTAGAAGTAATTTACAGGAAGTGACTTTAACGCTGTGTCTTTGTAGCCAAAGGGAAGGGCAGTGGAGGGGTAAAGACTGCCAAGCTGTACGCCTGGGTGGCCCTCCAGACTTTGCCAGAAGAAATGGTCATCAGCCCCTGTCTGCTGGACTTCCTGGAAAAAGCACTGGAGACCATTCCTATCACCCCTGTGGACAGGAACTACACAGGTCTGTTACTGTAGCTATGTCATACAGTATATCCAGTGAGGCCTTCCTGCCTCCGGCATTCATTGTGAACTACGTTTGTGTTTTCTGAAGCTGTAGCTTCCCAAGAGGAGGACATGGGTCAGTTTGACGCAGTCGAGCAGCTGGAGGAGTCCACCACCTCCCTTGTTTCCTCTTCTACATCGGCCTATTCCTACTTCCCTGTAGATGTGGTTGTCTACGTCAGGGTCCAGGTATCAAATATCTTACGTAACATTTTAACCCTGAAGGCAATTCAATCATCTTCATTCATTCAGTGTTTTTGATGAAGGTTTATATCTTCACAATTTGTTACTGTTGTATACTGTATCGGTTCATGACGATGCTGTGTTTGCAGCCATCTCAGATCCGCTTCAGCTGCCTGCCCATGTCCAGAGTGGAGTGCATGCTCAAACTCCCCTCTCTCGACCTGGTCTTCTCCTCCAATCGGGGTGAACTGGAGAACGTGACAGGAGCCCACCCGGCTGATGGATCCCACGCGCCCTCCTCCACACCACCGGGGCAGCACGTCCCCAAGCTGCCACCCAGCAAAGGTCTGTACGGCTGCGGTGCATCATGTGGTGGTACAGTAGCAGAGCGATGGCGCTTTCATGTGTTAAGAGCAAAACATTCAAATAGATCATCACTCTTCATGAATATTTCCATTTGATGTCACATAAAAGTTTGGGGGCTTTGTGATGTGTATCGCTCACAGCTTGCTTTCATGTGTTTGTTACTTCATTCTCCAAGTGAAAAGTAGAAGAAGTTAGAAGTCAAGTGAATGACTGTCTGTGATGCTTCGTCCTACTGTACTTCTTGTATGTGCTCACTCTGAATCCTTCCAACAATCCAGCATCTCCGTTGTTGGGAAGCCCTCTGGGCAGGAGCCGCCACAGCAGCAGCCAGTCGGACCTCACCACCACCCCCACTAACTCCTCCGGCCTCAGTTTCACCGCCTGCATGTCTGACTTCTCCCTCTACGTCTTCCACCCCTACGGTGCTGGCAAGCAAAAATCTGCTGTCACAGGCCTGCCTCCAGGCCCAGGGCCATTGGGTACGCTATATAATCAAAAGATGCTAATTATACTTTGTGATAGAGTTCTGTAAAATAAATATGGGAATTCCCTCAATGCATGTATTTAATACTGAAGATATATATTGATATCAAATTATTAGACCTTGATGAGCATGAACATTGGTCTTTTCCTGTGGTAAGGTACAGTAGATGAGGAGCCGTCCTCAGTAACGGGAAGGAAAGACTCTCTGAGCATCAACCTGGAGTTTGTGAAGGTCAGCTTATCCAGGATGAGGCGCACCGGAGGCCCCACCTTTATTGAAAGCTTCATTCCTGGCAAAGGTGGTAAAATGGACACCACCCTCATCAACATCTCAGGTACTTTGGCTACAAATATACAGTGAATTATTTTAATGCACAGAAAGTCAGAGATGTAATATTGAGTGTTAGCAAAGGGCACAGATCAGTTTCACATCGCCTTTTCCCCTGTGGGTTAATATAAAGGTATGGTATGCTATCAATGTTTACACTGTAGAACATAAAAAGCACCTGTAGCATATGAACAGCGGTGTTATTCTCCTTTCAGCTGTGTGTGACATCGGCTCAGCTTCGTTTAAGTATGACATGAGACGGCTCAGTGAGATCCTCGCGTTCCCGAGAGCCTGGTACCGACGAAGTATCGCCAGGCGCCTTTTCCTCGGAGATCAGACCATCAACCTACCAGGTGAGGCTGGGATCGCACAAGTGTTGCTGTTTGTTTACTCAGTACAGAAACAATGATATACTTTTATAAAACATAACTATCAGGAGCCCAGCTCTTCATAAATTTACAGCGTTTATGGCAACACCAAATAGCAGATGTCTCTGCATCGCTGACAGCTTTCTTCTATTCATGCACTTTTTCAGAATGCTTTCTGTCTATTGTTGACTTTTGTATGATTGTAATGCAGATGTTACATCAGCTCAAAGTAAAAGAAATAATATTGACACAGAAGAGAAATGTTTTTACCATATAAGGAAATATGCAAGTGAGTTCGTGGTTATTCACACACATCTGCCTCCGTCTGTCCGTTAACCTCTGCGGCCTGAGCTTGTGTTCATTTTTAATATCCCATCTCGCTGACATTCCTTCAGCCAACATTTCCTCCCACCGCTTCGCGTTGACATTTCCACAGCTCTACTTACTTACGCCTCTCAACCTTTACCTTGCTTCAGCCTCTGGCCCCGCAACCCCTGACTCAGCGGAAAACGTCACCCAACACCTGTCCCCCGAGTCCAGCCGCAAAGCCTATTGGAGAACGTGGGATGGCAGCACCGGGACACACATGCCTCAGTCGCCCAACGTCTTCTCAGAGCACTCAACTGGAAGCAATATGTCCCCCGGCGGAATGGGCCACCTCAAATCCCCTGCACCTGTTCGCACCAGGAGCGTGTCGGATTCCTCGGCTCCTAGGAGAGGTAGTCACTCGTGCTGTTTCCAAACGGAGCACATTATTAACACAGAAATGGAAAATAACAGAATTCCTTCCAAAACCTCCCCCCCCTGATTTTTTTTCTCGTGTAGATTCTGTGACAAAAACATCCACCCCATCGTTCAGTAAAAACGGCAAAGCTGCGGGTCAGCAGGGGTCGCCCTGGGAGACCTTGGTGGTGTTCGCCATCAACCTGAAACAGCTCACGGTGCAAATGAACATGAGCAACGTCATGGGGAATAATACGTGAGTGCTCCCACTGTCCCATCACATGTACAGACTGGCCAAGTAACGTGAAACCAGGGCCGTTGCAATAGCCATAATATTGTATCCAAACATCATATCAATATGTTTTTCACACCATATCTGTATTGGAAAACTGTTCCCTCTCTGCAGAAAGACAGCAGATGATGCAATGCTTAATAAATATTTATACAGGTACATAAACAGATATCTGCATCATTTTCACCCTCCGGGCTCGAGTTTCCCTCGCTGGCCTCAAATTTAAATGTGGAGTTGAAGAATCTGCCAAATTAGTCTAGAAGGGATTCATGTGATGCATGACAGCTGCAAATGAAATCCTAACACAAGTCTTCCAAGTTAAAGTTGTCTAATGGAGGCGCAGTTGAGCCAGTCAGGATGATTCGTCTAATTGGCTGCCACAGTCCAGTCCTCCTCATGTGTCTTTGTTGCTTTGACTCCTGTGGCCTTTTGTTGCCCACTCCAGGCTCAGCACATTTCATAAACACTGTTGTATTTGGGTCACTGTGAAAAGGGGTCATTACTTTCATCTAGAGCTGCAGTAAATCCTGCTGAATCGGTGACAAACGCAACGTCCTCATAAGCGCTCCATGTGCTTCCTCATCATGAAGTCAAAACTCGTCTTCCACTGTGGAGCCAAGTGGGCAAAACACACGCTGCCTTTGTCAGAAGGGCATCGTGTAGCTCTCACTGTGCTTTTAATGCTTTCAGAAATGTGCTGTTAGACACATTTAGTCATTATGAACTGACACGATTGGAAATAAACCCATAAAGCAGATGTTAACGTGTCGGTTACTCTCAGTACTCCAGGTTTGATGCCTCTTTCCCTTGAATTACCTGTGTTGTTCCCTGGGTCAGTGCTCACTATGATTCATTCATGTTTCATAGAGAGCGCTGGTGCATTATTCAGCAGTGGCTCAGGAGCGCTCACTGTCTTGTTTGCCCCTGCAGCTGGACGACCAGTGGCCTGAAGAGTCAGGGCCGGCTGTCTGTCGGAAGCAACCAGGACCGGGAGATCAGCATGTCTGTGGGCCTCGGCCGCTCCAAGCTCGACTCCAAGGGCGGGGTGGTGGGTGGCAATATAGACGTAAACACCCTGGAGATGGTTGGTGAGTAAACAATTCATCAACTTTTCAGACATCTGGTGTTTTTCTGCAACTCATTAGGAGCTGTTGTTCTAGCAGCATCTAAACTGTGGAGCAGAGTTCACTGCAGGTTTTTCACACAATCCTGAGAGCTGTGCCGCGATAAAACCGTTACACACACACTCAGACTGGATTTACTTCCCTTTATTTCACAGTACTTACACCGGGTGTGGAAAAGAAGCTCATAAATTGTGCCTGTCTTCGCTTAATGGCAACATTAAACAACAGGAATTAGCATAGTACAACTGTACCACATGCAAATTATGTTCCATCTGTTTCCAGCACATATTTCTGAACACCCCAACCAGCAGCCCAGCCATAAGATCCAGATCACCATGGGCTCCACAGAGGCCAGAGTGGATTACATGGGCTCCAGTATCCTTATGGGTGTTTTCAGCAACGCTGACCTGCGGTTGCAGGACGAGTGGAAGGTCAACCTTTGCACAGTCGACACCAGCCTGTCAGAGAAAAGGTGGAACATTTTAACCACAAATACATTCTTAATCAATACCCCTGGACTGGTGTAGATTTCTTCATTATTTCTGCATCAAATCATTTTCTAAACATCTTTTCTCTTTCTCTCGCCTTCCAGTGAGATCTTCATCCACGGGGATTTGCAGTGGGACATTTTCCAGGTGATCATTTCGCGCTCCACCACGCCCGACCTCATCAAGATCGGCATGAAGCTTCAGGAGTTTTTCACCCAGCAGTTCGACACCAGCAAGCGGGCCCTCTCCACCTGGGGCCCCGGCCCCTACCCGCCCCCTAAGACGCCCGTCATCAGCGCAGAGAAAGGAGCAGCTGAGCTCTGTAAGCAGGCCTTTCATATACTGCTGTATAAAGAATTAGGGGCAGACTGCAGCGTCAGATGCTATGCTCAGCACGTGTCTGTAGCAACCCTGCTGCTTATAGGAAGCCAAGTGATTTGAAATTCAGATGAGTCTAATTTGTGGACCACTTTTGACAAGGTAGTTCAACACATGGATGTGAACGCCCTCATGGGATATTTAAAAACATACACAAACTGCACCCGCTGAAAAGATCCAAGGCTATTTAAAGACAACGACTAGTTCTGTTACTAATGACGACAGCTCATTCTCTTCCCCCACGCTGCTCATCTTCTGAACCAACTTGCTCACGCAGACATGGATGCGGCCCACCACCGCCACTGGCCCGGGGTGCTGAAGGTAATTGCCGGCTGCCACATATCCCTCTTCCAAATGCCTCTGCCTGAGGACGCCGTGCAGCTGGGCGGCTCCATGAGCCTCCACGGCAATCATATGACCCTGGCATGCTTCCACGGGCCCAACTTCCGCTCCAAGTCCTGGGCTTTGTTCCACCTGGAGGAGCCCAACATTGCCTTCTGGACAGAGGCGCAGAAGATCTGGGAGGACAGTAAGTGGGGCTTTAATTGGATGTGGCTGGTTATAAATGAGGAATGATTTGATTTATCATGTTTGTTACACCCAGGCTCCAAAGACGACTCAACCTACATTGTCCAAACACTGGATTTCCATCTCGGTCATAACACCATGGTGACCAAACCCTGCGGCGCGCTCGAGAGCCCCATGGCCACCATCACCAAGATCACCCGCAGGAGGCACGAGAACCCTCCTCACGGAGTGGCCACTGTCAAAGAATGGTTTAGCTACGTCACTGCCATGAGGAATGAAGGTAACCATTTGTCCAATAGACAAACCTCCAGTAGCTCTTTGATTCAATCGTCGAATCTCAGCCGCTGAGCTGCTTTCCGCCTCGCAGCCGCTGCCTCTTATCTTAAATGTAAAATAGGTGCCGATTGTATTTAACAGAGCTGAGGAGCACAGAAGTGTGAATGTGACCTCAAACTCTGGAGTCCTGACATGCCTTATCTCCCGTTTCAGAGCTGAACTTGCTCAGGAACGTAGAAGCCAACAACCAAGAGAGCGGAGCCGCTGCCAAGAGCTCCAGTCTGCTGAGCAGCTTCCGCAGCTACAACCACGAAACCGAGACCATCTTTGCCCTTCCCAGAATGCAGCTGGACTTCAAGTCCATCCACGTGCAGGATCCAGATGAGCCTTCTCTGGCAGGTAAACCTCAGAGTGATGAGAGGGTTCATGAGTGTTTTCTGTAGATGTGATTCTTATCTTTACTCTTTTTCATAAAACCTGCTTCCTCTTTTTCTGCTTTCAGACTCTAACAGCAAACCCAAAGTGGAGTGCAGCGTCGTGACAGAATTCACTGACCACATCTGCGTCACCATGGACGCTGAGCTCATCATGTTCCTTCATGACCTGGTGTCAGCGTATCTGAAGGAAAAGGAGAAAGGTAACTTTCATTCATTCTGTGGATAGAAGTCCTTTCTGCTCACACTCCACTGGGACAAACCTCTCAGACTCAGGTGTAGCCATTGAGTGAGCCATTGTGCTGCACGTCACCAAAATGACTCGGCAAACTATCCGAGGAAAAGCATCTGTGTGTCTGCATCCCCGCGAGGCTGTTTGCCTGTCAGACACGTGAGGAGAGCAGCAGGAAGCGCAGGCAGCTCAGTGTTATGTTCACACGCGGCGAGGAGGTCACGCAGCCCAACGCAGGCAGCATTTTAATGGCTTCCCCATTGTCACACAGGAGCAAATTAGCAGTCCCTGTGCGACAACCTCGCATTCCTAGTGACAATTAATAGCGCGCTGCTATGTAGCTCTGTCGGCTCTGGAGCTCAGCAGAAAGAGAGACGACGAGAGCGGTGAAGGTTCTCATCACTCTTGATTAATGTAATGAATTGAAGTCAGGCAGATGGGCATTTGAATGTGAATGGAGGTGTGAGCTATACCATCAGAGTGTCATCTGCCCTTTCAGGGAATGCGTTTCTATTGTGGTCGTAATGTATAGAAAGAAACCAAACGAGCAGTGGAACAACCAGCTCGCCCTTTGTTTCCGCAGCTCTTTTTGCTCCGCGGATGTTTGCCGCTCGGCCCGGCCAGAAGAGCCCCACGGCCCTGCATGACGACGCCGCCACGGACAAGGACAAGGACGAGTGCATCAACTACACCACGGTGGACTGGAGGGAGTTCGCCTGCAACACCTGGCACCTGGAGCCGACCCTCAGGTCAGCAAAGACTGCTGTGTGTGTGTGTGTGTGTGTGTGTGTGTGTGTGTGTGTGTGTGTGTGTGTGTGTGTGTGTGTGTGTGTGTGTGTGTGTGTGTGTGTGTGTGTGTGTGTGTGTGTGTGTGTGTGTGTGTAATCATGTTTCTAAGACGCCATTTTCCGCTTCAGGCTCATCTCCTGGACGGGACGTAAGATCGACCCAGTGGGGGTGGACTACATCCTGCAGAAGCTCGGCTTCCACCACGCCAGAACTACAATCCCCAAGTGGCTGCAGAGGGGCGTGATGGACCCCCTGGACAAGGTGCTGTCTGTGCTGATCAAGAAGCTGGGCACCTCCCTGCAGGACGAGAAGGACAAGAAAGGCCGGGACAAGGAGGAGCACTGAAGAGCCCCGCCGTCACCGCACCTCCAGCTCTGCACCGCGTCCACCCCTGAACCCTGTGAATCTCAGCCTGCTGGTTTTTGCTGTGGCACACACTACGAGCAGCTCTGACTGAACGGTTTGCACCAATGTTATTTCCTGTATATTCTGAACAAAGTAGCAGATACATTGCATTACTTGACTGCTTTAATGATTAAACCTGCCTCTTACATGTTGTGAACCTACTGAAACGGCCTGAAGGTTTATTTTAAGGCTTATTTCATGAGAAATGAATTTTTAAACCATTGCCTTTTCTTTGTTTCCCATGGAACACGTGGTAGATACGCTTTATGGAGTTATGAGTTTTATAGCTTTAGGTATTTATGGTCAGTGTTTTTTTTTCCTGTGTTTTTAGTGTGAACAAATAAACACTGGCAGGTTGCGGCACATAATCTACCATCAGGAAGAAATAAGCTTGTAATTATAATTTGATCCAAGGTTATTGTTTATGTGTATGTGAAACCCGATTCGCTTGGTGTCAAGCTTGTTTTTGTCTTTTTTAAATCCATTCAGTAGAACCACTGTACATAATTACATTTCTTAAATGTGTTGATTTCCTAACTTAATAAAAATATTGCCATATAATTTTACATGGAGCTGGACTCTGTTATTTGGTTGGACTTAAAGGTGCAGCTTTTTAGCGAATAGAGCAGTTTACAGTGAATTACAATAAAGTCTTTGGCTTCATGTTGAGAAATGTCCACTGTTTTTAGAGCTGAACCTACAACAGCTGTTGAAAATCTCGACTTTACTGAGTGTGAGAGCAGTGAATCGATTAGTTGCCCTTTTTAATGATGCTTCGTTTCACTCCACTCGTTCCAGCTCTGACTTTCTGTGGCAGATCAATTTTCCCAGGACACTCGTCATCCGAGTGTTTAAAGCCTCAACTAAAACTTGAAACGACGAAAGGTGTCATGTAATGGAGGCTATGGACTGGACTACTTCAGCATCCGTGGGCGCTCCCGTTGGTGCCGGTCCGTTCGTTCAGGCCCACGTCCACCCTGCTCCTCCTGTCAGGAGGCCTCGGCCTGCGGTCCACGGACGCCCGCTGTGGCACCGCAGGGCTCTGCAAACGCAGCACTTTGATTGTGCGTCGCCCTCCACCGGCGCTAATCTCCTCCGCTGTGATATCCCCGCTCACCGCGAGCCCCGTTCCGCTGCTGCCTCCGTGCTCCTGCATTTTTGATGGTGCGTGGCGGTGGCACTGTTGAGAGGAGCAGAACCGCGGGTTTCCTCTGTGATGTCTGCTGTGGGATTACAGCGGTGTCACCTGAGGAGACCCAGACGGGGCCAGATATTATTTTTGATTTTTATTCTGCCCGCTGCACACGCCTCCCTTTTGAAGTGGGTTCAGTTTTACATATCGCAGCTCTGTTCCTTCTCTCTCGCTCGTTCCCTTGGCCTCACAGAGCCACAGCTCACACCTGCTCACAAAAGCCGAGTCGCTGACCAGTAGATGGAGTCAAAAACCAGTTGTCCCACAGGCCGGAGCCCTGAAAGACTCCTCGGCTCCCAGCAGAACACTGATGCTACTGAATTATACAATAGGAAGTAAAACATTAGAAGGAATGAAGTGGCCACAGACGTTGAACAGCTTAAGTTTCCTTCCGCCGTCTCTCCAGGACAGACGTCAATCAGCCTGAATATTGCATTAAATGTGAGCTGTTTAACCAAAACAAGTGAAGACAGTCCTAATACATAGATTCGCTGTTTGGGAGGAATATTCCTTGAAATCATGACCCTATAACATAAGTCATCATTAGCTTAATGATGGAGAAGAAGAGGCAGACGAACGCTGTCCACTGAGGCCGGTCCTCCTGAACAAATGAGTCCACGCGGGACAATAAAGGCTGAACGGCTTTAAATTGAAAACCGCCAAGTGCTGTCATGAGTTACAGCAACTAAACTGTCTTAATGCAAATGAGCTTATTGAGATTTGGGCGGCTTTTTGATTGAGTTTCTAATTGCTTGTTCCACTCGATCGGCTTCACCTCCACTCACCAGTTCAGCGTGAGCGCGTGGCGCCGGGGCAGAAGCTGGCGGTGGGTCGGGTTCAGCGGGGACTGTGGCCACACACACACAGGAAGTCGAGTTTCAGGCAGCGGAGGAGGAACCACGCGGTGTCGGTTGGGGTCAAACGACTGTATGTGCAGAGAGAGAGACAGAGCGGATCACGGCTGACTACATCAGTGTTGTTGCTATGGCACCTGACCCAGACACAATAAAAGCATTAGTGCAGCTGCATTCAGACAGATTCGTTTGCATCACATCAATCAAACGACAAGTGGTTTCTGTGAATTCATACAGTAATGAACTCTTTGAGCCCCAGATTATTCAGAATTATGGAAACAAGAACATACTGTAAGGTGTTAAAGGCCCGAGCGCCGCTTCCAGGAGGTCATTGAATGCACCACAGACATAAATGCGCCTGATTAACAGCGGCTTCACGCTGGATCAAAGTGTTTTGGAGCAGCTGTATGTAATGCAGAGAGTCAGTGTTATACAGTACGTGAAGGAACATCGTGTGCTTTTCAACGTCTAAATGAGAAAAAAGTTTAAGGTCAACAAGACCTCACATTAGACATCACGAGAGAAAATGCACCTTCAATACTTCCAGTGACGCGACATCCTCAGGACCGAAACCAGGACCGGTCCGACCAAACGGACGGAGCAGGAAATGAATTCTTTAAGACCTCAGAGCAGCGTTTGGGGTTGAATCATGAAATTTTAATGGGCTCAGTCAAGCACTAACGTGAGCATGTGGCTCAGTGCGGCTCCCATCGTTCTAATAGTCCTCTGTCTGACAGTTGTTCTCCAGGCCGTCCCTGCACCCCCGCTGAGCCCGATCCCCCGCACGCTGGAGGCTCCCAGCTGGAAGTGACCTTATTCAGAACCCGCAGCCATGTGTCGTACAGTAGGTAAAAGCCCCTAACTCCTGTTTAACTCATTCTGAAAACATAAAAGATAATGAAACTTCCCTCTGACCTTTACTTTTTACCTTTTCACTTCACTTTATACAGTAGTTAGAGATTTAAAGGTCGCCTGTAATACACGAGATTACAGCAGCTATTCTGAGCAGACCCGCTCCCACCTCCTCGTTTTTTCTGCTGAGAATCATGTTTCACACATTTTTTTCTGGGCACCAGGAGGTTTAATTATTTAGTTTGGAGAGAGTTCGGATCATGTGGACTTTAGTTTATGACCAGTTACCTGTAAAACTAATTCCCCTGACTGGAAGTATTTTCTCACTTCTACCTGTTAAAGTTCCAGGAAGGGTGGAAGAAAAACACACAGGGAGAAATGATGCAACGTTCATTCTCATCTGCAGAAATGCTCAGTTTGTCTTTATTTAGACTTCGTTACTTACAATGTCCTCATTTTTCATTACATTTTATTCATTCAATTGTTTTCACATGTATTATTAAAATATATTGTTCCAGATATTTAAACTGTCAATGGTGTAAATCAGGGGATTTATTTGTCGCTATGTTCAGACTCTCACTAATAATGAGACACACCTTTACGTTGATGCCCAGGAAGCCACCAGAACCAGTACTAGAACCAGAACCGGTACCAGTACCAACACCAGAACGAGAACCTGTACTCGCACATGTAGAGGACCTGCAGCCTTGATGGGCAGCTTGAACCCAAGGGAGGAATGGACTGTGGTTCTCACAGGCTGTTGGGTTCCAGTGGCTGTGGAGGACGTTCTCATTCAGGACCATGAGGTTTCACCAGAGGTCTCATGGAGTCAGAACCGACGGACGGAGCGGCTGTTAATCTAACGACTGATTTACTCTGGTTTATTTGACTGTGTGGATCAGGGAGCACGTGATTCGCCACAGAATGAGGCAACAAACGCTGGTCTCACTCCACCACGTGCAGACAATGAATAAAAGACAATTATGGAACAAAACCATCTGCAGTGAGTTGAATAATGCACCGTGTGGCTGTGAAATAAGACACAGCGGAGCAGGACGACGCACGTTAGGACCCAATGAAAACAGCCGGTTTGATTAGAAACAGTTGTTGTAGTTTGTAGCTTCTTCGAGTCGGTGAGTTGCTCAGACACGACGTGTCGACCAGAAATTACACACATGGACGTGTCCAACTTTAACAAACCTCCATTAAGGCTGTAACAAAGAGAGGGCGCGAGAGCATAGAACGCAGGAGGAGGCTCCGTGGAACCCTGGCCTGGCATTGTCTGTGGAGGATGAGCAGGAACAGAAGGGGTTCAACAGAACAGGGGAGATAGAGGCTCAACCCATTCACGTCTAAGCAAATAATTCAACCGCACAAGAGCCGTGCGACGGTACGGACGGATTAAAACAGTGGATTCAGGTCGGCGCCTGTTATCAGGGCTGCGCCTGCTTCTGCAAGAGTTCCCAAAGTGGCCTCGGTGGCACCTCGTTCAGCGGAACACGATCAACACCCAGGGAACATGCGGATCATTAGGTCGAGCCGAAGAAAAAGGAAATTCAGCAGAACCGGGTCGGCAATTATTCCTGAACGGGGGAGGAAGATCCCGGGAAAACTGCTTAACCGGTGAAGGATTCCGATCAGCCGCTGAAATAGGCCCGAAGCCTGCGAAGTCAAACACGAGCCGGCGCTTTTAGAGAATGAAAGTCACTTTGAAGCTCTGACACAAGGTTTCAAAAGCGCCACTGAAGTTAAAGATGCAAGAGACAGATCCACAGCGATACGGTCACAGCTGAGAGAGCTTTAAAGGAACTGACTGATGAGCGGACGCCGATTTCTCGGCACGCGGAGACCAGACGCTGGAGCCGCGTCACGCTGGAATATTATTCCCCATCGTGATAAGTGAAAAGCCGACGTCGCGCTGCCGCATGAAAGCGCGAGCCGCGGATTTAACAAGGCTGAAGTCCGACAGACAACAGCTCGTCACAACTCAGCCCCAGCAGAATATGAAGTAGTCTTATTGGTCCGGTTCTGGTATCAGATCAGTAAAGTTCTGCTTAAATGAAGAGGTGAATGACTCTTGAAACGTGGCTCCTATTACATCATCTGCAGAGGTTTGTTTGTTTGGATGATGTCATCTGATTGATGGCGATGCTCAGTATTGAGTTTCTACTGGCGGTTTGTAACAGTATGATGTGCTTGACATCTTGAGTTTTTAAATCTAGAAGCAAAGACGATGCTTCATTTAGGGAAAGTAGGAGGAAGTAAACTATTATATGCTTTGAATCACAGGGATGTAATTAAATTAGACAATGGGTTAGTGTGTGTACGCTTAGGACGGATTAATGGATGAACGGACGGATGAGCAAATGAATGATGGATGGACAGATGGATTAAATTATTTCAAAGTAAAGTGCGTGTCTTGTTTTGAGTTTGGGGACTTTTTGTTCCCACCGTCCTTGAACGGGCCTGAAAACGATCAGGTCGCCGGGGCTTAAAATATGAAAGCACAGGTCAAAGACGCAGCGTAACTGAATGAATTCAAATGAGTCCTGGCTGCAAACACCCTCACACTTAATCCCGTTCCTCCCACTGCAATAAAGAGTTGGCTGCTCTGATTTAAATGACGTCTGCATCTCAACATCCGACCTGCTTTGTGACTCTCCTCCGAATTTGCATCGTTAACGTGCGCGGCTTAAGGAGCTTTTCTGACAATCACACACTTAAAACCGTCTGATCGGAGCTTTTGGTGATGACGCCGCTGTCGCACAACCGCTCAGCAAAATCACCACAGCTCCAATGTACAGAAAGACTGCAGCTCCAGCTCATGGGCAGTGATGAGGAAGCCTCCCTTCCACAGCACGTGAGCACGGCCTGCTCCCCTCAGGCGCTGCCTTTGAGACGCCCCAACAGCCTCAGAAATTAATTTGAGCCAGTATCCATTAAGCTTTAACAGGCTCTGGGAGGCAGGGCTTCATCCTAACACAGGTGAAAGGAGGACCATGGCAAATATTCTGTTGCCCATTTGAGGTGTCCTGTAATAATAGTCCAACGCATGATGTAAACATGGGTTATGTAGGATAACAGGCCTGAACGGGTTAATGTCCTGCTTTGACGCAGAAACGGTTAACGGGAGGACAGGCAGCAGGTGGAGACACGCAGACGGATGAGCAGCAGCGGCGGCAGCGGCAGCGGCAGCGGAGCCACCGCGTCCTGACGGAAGCCGCATCCGGCGCCGCATCTCCTCGCGTCGCGCCCGCAGGTGAACGCGCCACCGCCGCCCGAGGGGGGAGAGCGCGCGGGGCTCATGGCTCCTCCGTGCGCGCGCGCCCCTGTCCTCCCACCGGACGTCGGCAGCCGATCGCCGGATAAATGACTTGAGAGAAAACTCTCCGTCGAAGTCAGCGGACGGAGGGGAGCGCGTGGACGGGAGATGAGCGTGCCCGGGAAGCAGCACCCCGAGCTGATCGAGCGACCCGCCAGCCTCTCGGTGCCAACTTCGGCAAGTACACTGGTTCCTTACGATCTGCTCCCGGAGCCGTGCTGCGTTTAGGGACAGACCCGTTTCCAGGCTGCCTTTACGGAACGGACTCTTCCGGAGCTCCTCCACCTGACACCGTCTTGTGACCGACTTCATTTTGACGTTTGCGCCTGCATCGCTCCAACAGACGCGTCCTCACAGTTCGGCGTGTACGTTAGAAACTAAGCGGAGTCTTATATGAACAAAACGTGTAACTTTCAGAAAGCTCGTTCATAAAAGTCAGCTTGAAGCATTTAGTTGGATCAGTGGAGCTTTTATTTTGTATGTGTCGAATCCACCGGGAGCCTGAATTAGTGCCACTAAACGTGAGGGGTATATGTGTGTATAGTACAGTGTAGTATATGTGGCGGGTACTGTACATACAGTAAGTACACTTTTAGTTAATCTCCTTCGTTTTGTTTCTCAGGCGTCACGTCAGTGAGTTGCAGATGCTCCGTGCGTGATGCACTGACTTCCTGTTTGCTTCGAGCGGAGCTTCGTGCTTTCAGGGCTGTGTTGTGCTTTTTTTTACTTCCACATGGCTGAAGGAGAGCGCGAGCGACGTGCACGGTCATGTGCGTCCATCACTCGATCTCGCCGCTCCTCGTTTCCGGTCCGTGTGCGCTCCAGCGGTCGGTCGCTGTTGGGCCGTCGCCGCGGTCCCGGCTCCGTGTTCTGCAGACGGGCGGCTCAAATGACGCCGTTTGCCTCCACATTGATTAAACACGTGATTCCTGGGGCCCGGTTGGTGCCAGCTCCCATTAACATGCCGCGTAGCCCCGTCTCTTAATTTCTGACCTTTTAGCCATTAGTAAAACTTCTATCGGCCTATTGATTAGTAAAACGTGCAGATGCGGCGAATCACGCTCGGTGATTGGCAGTCACACAGAACCTGCGTCCTGGATGTGAGGTGGGCCGATGTAATCGCGATTCTGGGGGAGTCCGGTGCACTTGAACACCGTGACCTCTGAAGCGCGTGGCGCTGGGACGTGGACCCCTGCTGAGCCTCCAGTGTGGGCCAGTGCTTGTGTACCAGGCTGTTTTAGTGCCGTGATGGACAGGCAGAGCTCCGCCTCCTCCCACTGGGAGCGACTCCATCCCCGTCTTAGTTCCAGCAGCGTCTTTGTTCCGCGGGGGCTTTAGAACTGTAACTTTCCGTCACGTGATCACAACAGCTGCAGTATTCAGAGCGCAGGTTGGGGCCGTGAACCACTGTACTGGTTAGTGTGGAACCAGTGACTGAGACTGGGGCTCATTCACAGATTCATCGCATGTCAACGCTCACTCGTGAGGTCTCTCTCACCCTGGTCTTCTTTTCCACCTCCTCCTATGTCCTCAACGTACACCTCTAATATTTACCCAGACGCATCCCACTGCCTTACTGGGCTGTTCTGACCGGTGGTGTCGATAACAAGAAGGTAGCAGCACCCCAGAACCGGGCTCGCTACAAAGGTGGCAAATAGAGGGAGTCGGGCGAGCGAGCCGTCGCTCGGCCCTTTCAGGATAAATGACATGCAGCCCGTATCAGAACGCCGGCCCCCTGCGGTCACACGCTCGGGGCTCCTCTTGGCAGGAGCTGCACAGGCATAATTATACCCCAGCGGAGTGTGAAAGTCGGCGCCTTTGTGTTGAAGAAGTCAATCATGTTTTAACCAAATCGCTTCCATCGGAGCGCGCGTTCTCCGCTCCGCCCCGGCCTGCGAGAAAATGAATTTCACCTGTGTTTAGCGTCTTTTGTTGCCTAAAGAATATTTAATTTCCTTGTTCAACGTGAAGCGGCGACACACGTGGCTGGAGATCCTTCAAGGCCTCTCTCTTTTTATGCGGTAAGTGTTGGACGGATCCTTTCTCTGCCGCGCTGATTTCTCGATTTCTCTGCAGTCGAGGCTGGAACCTGTGCGAGTCGCGAAACGGGTCAAAGGGCACAAACTGGTGTAATATCCTCAATTAGCCTCTTTTTAAAGCCCGTAATTAGTCCCTGCAAAGGTCCATATATAACACGGTATTATGCACAGTCACATTCTGTTATTCCGCCGGTTACAAAACCCAGCTGTAATTAAAATCTTAATTAGAGGAGGTTTTTTTATCTCTCAGGAGGATGCGTACCGTCATAAATCCTGATACATCACAACAAGCTGCGCTGTCACTGCTCAGAACATTCCTTGAAATATTTGCTTGGCAAATAAAAGGCAACTGTTCTCGTGCATTATTAATACCCTCAGCGTTTCATTAGCATTTTTATTTCCATTCAAGGCAGGAAACTTCTGCATTTTAATGTCCCCATTCATTTCCCAGAGAGATAGAAAGAAATGCACCTTGTCCGTTCACCAGATGATGGCGGACGCCCGTCGCCACTTCAAAGCGATGCGGCGACGGCGCGAATGCGAGCCGCCGCACATTAGAGCTCGCCCCAAATTACTGCTCCCACGGCGGCGGCGTTGGAAAAGCGATGCCAGCTCCAAGCAGACTCGCAAACGCGTTTGACTGTTTGTGTATATGAAAAGGAGTCAGACGCGTTTGCACTGGCCTCTAATAACAGGGGCACTCAGGACGTCCTCACACTGTCTGCAAAATTGGTTTTCATCTCGTCTTCGCTCCTTCCAGACGCGTCTCACGCAGATTTATGGAAATGATAACTATTACATGATCAGCTGTTACTGCAGCAGTGAAGCGCTGCAACGCTCTGCAAGTCTGCACACACTGGGTTCTCACTGTCCATGAAGCTCCTCTGAGCAGAAAACCAGTAACAAAGTCGAAATCCTGCACATTAAGCGCTATTGTTTCTTTGGCTGTGATGTCGTCAGTCTGGTGTAATTATTTGACAGACATTCAATGAGAGCATAGGTTGCAATATATATGGAGTTTAAATCTGAGAAGGCCGTATTCCGCCGGTGGTGACGCCTCACGGTTCAGCCCCGAGGATTTAGAAGGAACAAGATTTACTTATTTAGATCAACGTCATAAAATAAGCAGTAAAACTGACTTTTTTTACAGCGTTATGTATGTATAAAACTTTATATGGCAGAGGCTTGAGTGGAATGTTGTGACCTGACAGCTGAGAATAAAAATGTCACTGTCTATAATATTGTTATGTATAATTATTAATTATAATAACAAAACTATTCAGGTTTTTTCCATGGAAATCCTGGATTTAGGTCATGTTAATGTTTTCTGGTCTAGCTCAGATTTCATATTTTGTCACTGATCACTGTCATCACTATCAGTTCTTCACCAATTGCCTCCAGTCACAGGTTTTTGGACTAGCCTTTAGTTCTCCAGCTGTGAACTCCTGAGTTAATAACACTTTCTAGCCTTTTCTATCAGAGTGAGCATCAACATCATAACGAGTCATGGTCGCATCAAATTCTAGAACTTAGAGAAACTGCTTTAAAGTCAAAAGAAATTCTTTATACTAGCATAGATTTAAAAAGTCATAGATCACTGCTGTTTCCAGAAACACATTAAAACACAATCATGAACTGCAAATGAGGCAATGTTTCCTTGAATGTTTTTAATTAAAGTCGTTTTTTGTAGCTGGTTAACTGTAGTCAGACTGTTTTTAACTTTATATAAAGACAGAACTAGTCAGTAGAACTGTGGTAACTGAAGTTGTCCCATTTAAAATGATGGATCATGTTGATTAATGCAGCTGTATGATGAGGCCTGGGCTTTAATGGACACTTACTGTAGATGTTAGATGGATGCACTTAAATGTGCAAGTTTGTAAAATTGCCGAGTTAAAACTCAGCAATTTTACAAACTTGCATGCTGTTTATGTAGGAACTGGATAACACGTTTATATTTTTTTAGCTTTTTTTATTCTGGCCTGTAGCCAGACAGAGAAAAGGTGATGCACGATTTTGGCCCAGAGACAGTTTCACTGATCAAAAGTCAGACGTGAAGGCTGAAAAGCATGAAATCCATGATGAAAGGTTTGTTAATGTTAAACTGAACTACTGACGGAACTAAAGCGTGATTCACTGAACAGGCTCTAAGTGGATTAAGGTTGCTTTCTTGCATTTCGGGTTTGATGACTTCTGAAGACGCTCTGGTTGATCTGAGCTCTGAGGCTGACTGTGCGTCGGTAGCACAGGTGCTGATGAGTTCACAGGCCAAGTCAGTTCAGGTTTCATGAGCAGCGAGAGACAGAAGAAGCGCAAATCAGATCAAATGAATGCGGGGGTGGGCATTGTTGAGGTTTGCACAGCTAGCTGGCGATCAGCTAACCATTGGTCCAAATCAGTCCCACTAGCTCCCGGAGTTCTCTTTCTCGATGTATAATATCTCTCCAGAGACACAGCTCAACTAGAAGTTCCAGGGTAACCTGGGTGGCTCAGCTAACTGCTAAGTGGGCCGTATTCACACCGCTGATGAGGCTGCTGATGCAGAGTCACAGCAGGCGTCTTCTGCTGCGTGAAGGGGTCACCGGGTCACAGAGCTTCATGTTCATGCACTGAACAGTGTGGATCTAACACTCTCTGATGGCGTCTGTAGACGGATTACAGATCTGAACCGAATCCTCGATCTGTCAATGGGTAATTCCGATTGGATTCATTCTGCTTCACATCAAGCTGCTGGTGTGTTTTTCGAGGGCGGTTACACATCGTGTAGAGTGAATGCAGTGACCTGCAGTCCTTCACTTCCAGTGGCACTTCCAGAGACGGTCGATAAGCAGGAACCTGGACAGGCTGAGTAATATTCCTCCCCTCACTCCCTTCCTCGCTGACAGGTGGAGTCCACCCCGCTGGTGTTGCACACACACTGCCAAGCAGCCGAGCCGAGCATTTACGCCAGCTGTCGCACACAATTAAGAAGCACTGCTCTTTGTAAGTCTTGTTTTCTTGTTGCCTCTGCTGCTCCGTCCTCCGGCAGAACAGAATAGAACAGAACAGAACCGAACAAAACCGAACAGAACAGTGGAGACACGTCACGGAACCTGCTCAGCTGCTCACAGTGGAAATGACAGCGTAGAAGTCCCTGTTAAATATGCTCCAGCTCTATAAAGTTATAATCATGTCTACAGTATGTGCCACAGTTTGAACTTCTGATTGTTCTGTACGTTTCAATCAGGACGATGCAGAGTCCAGATCCACCACGTTAACGTCTCCTGACTCAAATTGAACTGAAACCAAATTGAAATCAGTATGAAAAAAAAAGAATCAAGTTAACGATGTGCTTATACTGTAGCTCTGAATAATGAGTGGAGAGGAAAAGGTGAGGGACCGGACCTTCATTTGAAACCAATCAAATAAAAAGATGGCAAAGGCGGTGACTGATTCCTGTTTTCCTGGATTAAATTCCAGCATCTAATGACAGACTTAGACTGAAACATTCAATAGGGTTTATAATGTTTCGTGAATACCCTCATTGTGTCATTGTGCGACCGATGTGCACATTAGTTCGGCACTTAGTGACCTGCAGAGACGTTGGGGCTGATGTAAATAATATCCAGGGGCTGTTCTTATTCATTAAACCTTCAGAATCTTCTTTTCTAAGATTCAAAAACACATCTGAGCCCTCGGGCTTTGTGTGAAGTCGCCACCCATTCAAGCCTTATTATTTATTAGCTGAATGCCTTGATGCCATGATTATGGCTTTAGCTCTATTAATTAGTTCCGTAATGTTCATAGTGGAGGTGTTTCCTTTTATAAAAGCCTTCGTACTCACAGTTCGCGTCTGATCTGTCTTGAACTGAATCCCAGACATCAAGTGAGGCTTCGTGCGCTGAATCTGACTGAAGTTCTCACCTGCTGCGTTTGAAGCTGCCCCCCCCAACCAAACAAATTAACTATACATGTTCACCCTCCAGCACAATCCATGGCTTCACCATCTATAATGTATAGACAACTTTATAAAAGTGCAGCTTTGATTTTCCATCGATGCCGTGCATAGATTCCTGACTGTAGGAGGATTTGGTGACCTTCCAGCAGAGCAGCAGCCTGTTTATAGAGGCAACCTTTCCATTTTGTCCGGCGCAGCTTCCAGCTGATTTGAGTGTATAGAACTGAACTTTTGAGAACCTTTTGAGGACTTAAAGGAGTTTCTCGCCTGACACTGTGGTTCATCAGAGCCAAGGGAAACCCATTACAGCCGAGACTGTTGGGTCTGGCAGGTGCTTGGTGCGTCAGATTAGAAGACTTGCAGCAGGATGAGACCTGGGACTGGAGGAGAGAGAGAGCTTGATTCATGGTGTACAGTGTAAAAACATACAGACCTTGTTAATAATGCACCACGAGTATTTTACACACACGTAGACCAGGACCCACACTAGTCCAAACTGGGACGTCCAGAACTGTTCTTCTAACTGGGACGTGCCACCGTGGAGTCAGAGCCTGACTGGGTTCTAGCTGCTAAAGAGAAGTTAGTGGCGACTGTGTCTCTGCCATTCTGGGCTCTTGCTTTGATCAAAGGTACCTGTTTTTACTTTCATTTGCAACAAAGCCGGTGAATTGGGTTCCCAGTCGCTTTTACTTCCCCAGATGGAGAATTAATCGTGTGTTATCTGGACGTTCTGGTTTTTGGAGGACCGTATACTTTGCAGGGCGGTTGTGCTGCCTTGCATTTAGGTCGTCCGTGTCACCCCCCCAATGTTTGGCTCTAAGCCTCTAAAGGCAAAGAAGCACGATTTGTCCACATTCAGCACTATGAATATGCTGTCACAAGATTTTAATTTAGCTCCAGGGCTCCTGCAGTAGTTGACCGTAATGTGCTTCGTGGCCTCGTGTGCCTGCCGACGGCTGCTGGTGTTGGTCACTCAGTGATAGTATGACTGGAAGCTCATTATTTAAAATGAATGGAAGCTAAAAGAAAATAAAAAAATATACAGTATTATACTGTAATACGTAACTGAGCTTATTTTCTAAATGCTCATCTTCCATTAGCTGTAATGAAGGATGGTCTAGACACCAATAGTTATTTGTGCATTCGAGATAGTGAGAGCCTTGGGATCAAACTCCGATCCTGATTCACATCCTCATGTTTTACTATATTTGTCAAAAATGTCCCAAAAATGGATTTTGGCCACAAAACATGGAGGTGTTTATCTGAAACAATTAAAGCTAAAAGTCTGTTGTTTCTCACTCACCTGGGTTTTCTTATTCACTGTGGAGCTACGCAGATAACCAAGCTTTATTTATGAGCTTAAGAGGTGAACGGAAGGTTTACGGCTGTCTCATTGTTCTTTAAATAATGGCCACACAAAACACTCGCATCTGGAGGCACAGGCACTGCTGGAGGTACAGGCACTCACTGAGTTCAGCTTCCAGTAGTTTGGATGTGTTTGCTGTTGAGCTGATTCTACTCCAACACTGCCTGCTATTAAGCATCCTGGTGAATTAGCAGCAGTCGTGCAGTACTGTACAAGCACGGACACGCTCTGTCTGAGACTTCTTATATTGCTTCAGCCAGAAAGGATCCTTCTGGGTACAACCTGCATCCGTATGAAATGAAAGAGGGGGTGGACAATAACTCATATACAACCATAACTATTGCAATAACTCAAACTGTGCCTTTGTATGTTTTTATTAAAGAAGGTCCATCTACTGATTCAACTCTAGTGACGCAGGTTCACATGGGCTTCATTACTACTCTAGTTGTTTATGCCCCACCTTTTCTACTAAATATTGACTCATAGTCTTCTGGTTTCTTTATATGTCACGTCATTCATTAATTGTAAAGTCATGACCAAAGTATAGTGAAGGTTGGAGTTAATGCAACTCATTCATTTGTGACACAGTCCATGTCGGTCGCTAATGTTTGGTGAAAAAGCACCAATCCCACAATGCACCATGTCTGTACTTCAGTGGTCAGTTGAGAACTGAAGGATCACGCGGTGGTGCATGTTTACAGCCTGGGTCCACCCGCACTGCGTGATGTTGCAGGTATCTATGGAATCTCAGTCATAATAAGCATCCGAGCTGTTTGTCATCTTTTATTCTTTGAGGACAAAAACGACAAAGTGAAATGGTTGCGTGTTTTGTTTGTCTTTCTTTTCTTGCAACGGCATAAAATTCAAAGCATGCAATTCTTTCATTCGGCCTCACGCAGAGGTTCGCACCCGGACGATGTCAAGCAAAACCAATTAACCCAACACTACACCCACAGAATGAAAGGAGATTAAAGCGCTCATTGTGTAATTGCTCCGCTTGGCGAAATCTCAACGCCCTTCTCGATCCCTCCAGGCGAAATCCGGGATCGCCTTGCTGTACAACGAGGAGACCAACAACACCTACGACGTCTGCCTGAAGCTGACTAAAGAGGCGCTGACCATCCAGAAGCTGGACGTGGTCTGCACAAGTGGAAGCGAGTCCCAAGTAAATGTAAGCGCACCCGAGGGCTCCAGGCTACCGATTGGTATTCATGTCACACAACCACACGACGCTGTTTCAATTTTCACAATATCCCTTTGCCAATAAGAAACTCCCACTTTCTAAAGCACAGAACTGTTGTACTGCGAAGACAAGCGGCTGGCGGCCTGGGCTTAAGCATCAAAGTAAGCAGATCCGTCCTGATTATGGGGGGACTAGAGTGGAACCAGATGACTGTTTGTCTGGAAAGCAGAGGCGTTTGGTCCTCTCATTGTCTCCTGCTGTTTCAGGGAGGTGCAGAGCACAACGTGCCCGTGGTGATTTCAAAGATTTTCAAAGATCAAGTAGGTAAGAAGCCGTTTAATGTGGAGCTGGAAACGGTTTTCAGTGTAATGTCTAATAATGAGGAATGAAGCAATATGTTTTTAACTAATCTGGCCTTTACACAAAAAGATAAACTCTGTATATTATTTCATATCTTATACAAATCTATAAAAAGAAAGTCATTTACTTATTATATAAGGAATCATTGTTTTTCAACAAGCTGAGCCTGAACTTAAAAACCCTTCGGTGGGATTTCAGCTGATTAGTATCTAAAGTACAACTGACTTGTATGTATTGTCGGCATTCGACTGAAGAGTAGTTTTCTACGTTTAGTTCTGCACATGTAAAATAAAACAGGCTCTTTGTTCACGCAAACACTAACGTTTACTGAGCAGAGAGTCTGGAGCCGTAAAACGCTTCCGTGCTGTTTTCCTGATGGAAGAGCAGAGACTTTAATCACGCCGAGTCGTACGAGCTGATGACCTCTCAGTATCCGACTTGGATGCAATATCACAGCGTCACAGCAATGAATCATCTCCCTCTAATTTGTCTTTTTGCCCACATCCCTCTTAATGCGAGGGAATCATGTCTTCATATCCTTGAGGACGCTAAGAACCCTTTTCACAGAGCTTTACAAATCTCCCCACAACAGGCCTCTCATTGTTTCCTTCGCTGCCACCGCAAATGACTTTATGTCCTGATTAACTCCAAATTTCATGCTCCTCTGTGTTCCGTCTCTGAGCTGGAGGATGTTGCCACAGATTAGCCAGACAGCGACACTGATTGCTATTTCCAACACATTAGCATGTATGAAATGAGCAATTTATTTAGTAATGTTTTCATTAACCTCTGACTCCGGACGGCGGCCGCCTGCAGCCGATCAGACGGGGAAGCTGTTCGTCGGGGACGCCGTACTGCAGGTCGGTGCATCCGTTCATGACTCATTCGCTTCAAGGTTGATTTGGGTCACAGCCGAGCCCGGCACTGTGTTGCATCTAATATATTTTATTTTGACAGAGTGTAATTTCATTGTGGAAACAGAATGAGAGTCGTTTTGATGCTTGAACTGCGTGATTTAAAGGAAATCTGGCTCTAAAACCCCTGGTTTCAGTTTAACTAAATAACGGTGACACTGTCTGTTGTGTATTAATAACAAGCTTGTGTTCATAATAATCATCATCGAGTGTCTCGTATTTAGTAGTGATACTCATTTAATCTTTGTGAAAGTTAATTTGAATGTGTCTGGCAGGTTTATTGGCTGAGCTGTTTATCTGGAATATGAAATTGATTCCTTGGATCGCTAAGCAATATTAAAATTCAGATTGCAAGTTATTATGAATTACATTAGGAATAGAGTTGCTATTGCTTCCACTTTGGATCCCCCATTGTTTCATATTTATTTGCAATATGGCTTATTTGAGTTGTCAGGCTGCATAACATTGCATCTATTTACATAGTCTGAGGCAGGTGATAGGAGGCAGGGACGGGTTGGAAACTTTTGAATGGCAGGAGGTGCAGACTGTGGCTCAGGACCTGGAGTGTCTGACTATTATGTTGTGTAATACATGGATATTAAATAAGCAGTAGTAAAATGTATTCAGAAAATCTGATTTTACTGGATTTGTGAGTGAGTTGCATTTCATTTTTCATTTTTTTTTTCTTTTTTTTTCTTTGTGCTCATTCATGAGTTTATGTTTCATGAGTGCTAACTATTTTTTCATCTATTTTTAATCTGCAAACCTTGTCAAACATGTCCTCACTTCCATCTTGTTCCCCCTCTTCAGGTCAATGGAATAAACGTGGAGCACTGCACCCACGAGGAGGTGGTGAGTATCCTGTTCCAACCATGCGCTGGTTTCTCTTTTGCTTCACAATCTGTCAAACCGAAGAATAGTTTGGTAGCAAAAGCTGCAAGAATATCCTGCAGAGTTTCTCCTCGTGGCTTCTTTGTAGACCCCCCCCCAACCCCACGCTCTCCCACACAGAGTCTCTGTTCCCACGTCTGTCGGTTTCCCGTGCAGCTTCCAACCAGCTGTTCGCTACATTCACCTTCAGCGCCTCAAAAAACGCATAATGAGCAGCTTCTCTTCGGAGCGGAATCTAGCTTTTAATGGCAGGCTGTCACGCTCCGCCGCTGACAGATGCTCAGGCTAAAGTAACAGGGGCTGCGCGGCGACGCTGGAGAGGACCGGATGCAGATGTGCTCACGGCAGAGGTGGCGAGACCTCGCGAGTCAAGGGTCTGCTCTTCATTTGCTCTGCTTTGCAGGATTCGTGGATGATGGATTTAGTATTTGCTGCTTTAAATCTACCTCCCTGAACGGCTTTTTAAAACCATGACTCTGCGTTTTCCATCACTCAGACATCAGATAATCAGACACCCGGAGCATAATTACTCTGTGGTATCAGCTGTCGCGTTGGTGCCGCCTGTCACGGGAAACGCTGCTCTTCAGTGATGACTGATGATTTGAGTGAAGCCACTTCAGTCAGGCTTTTACTGATGATTACATATTTGTCACTCCGCTCCTGTGACGTCTGTGTTCGCGCAGGCTGTGCACAGTAATGTGAGTGTGGCTGGTTTCATTCTTATCTCGATCTGCATCTCTCTCGCTCGTGTCAGGTTCACCTTCTGCGCACAGCCGGGGATGAGGTCACCATCACCGTTCAGTACCTGCGGGAGGTTCCATCGTTTCTGAAGCTGCCTCTAGGTGAGAGTCTCTTAGCGAACTGTATCACAAGTGGTAAAAGTTAAATATAGAGATAAAAGTTTATGTGGACAGTTTTTTGGTCAACTTATCACATTTAAAGTTGTAGGTGAGCACTGAGCAGTAAATGTTAATGTTTAGTAGCCTGAGATGAGCAGTAATGTCAGACGCCTGGAGCGTCCAGGAGATGTATAGAGAGATAAAATAATCCCTGTGGAGCCGAAAGAGAGCCAGAGTTGAGGCGAGGAAATAAGACCGTGAAGCAGCCAAAATGTAGGATAAGATCAAACAGATGATGCACCTCCTGGCCTCACGTTGTGGGAGGAGCTGAGTCACCGTCGTCTTATGAATCAGAGACTGGAATTATTTTCCTTCTTTTTCCCCCACAGCGAGCAGCAAATATAATTTTTAAAACATTTAGCTAATTGTGTCTGGTTTACAGATGTAGGAGGAGAAAACTCCTGGATGTCCATGAATATGGAGGCATGTTATCCCATTTCATTCTCTGGGCTCCGTAACATTCAGGTTTTGCTGTGGGGTGTCTTGCCAGAGCAGCGTGTTTTGTTGCGTGAGAACAAGAAGGCAGATGTTCTCTTTTACCAAGGCACAAATGATGAGCAGTGTCCAGTGTCCTAATGTTCCTTTCCTTTCCTTTCCTTTCCTTTCCTTTCCTTTCCTTTCCTTTCCTTTCCTTTCCTTTCCTTTCCTTTCCTTTCCTTTCCTTTCCTTTCCTTTCCTTTCCTTTCCTTTCCTTTCCTTTCCTTTCCTCCCCTTCTTTCATTTATTTAGGTTCTCCTGGACCATCCACCAACCACAGCAGAGTGTCTTCTCCACTTTTTGACAGCGGCTTTCATTTAAATGGCAATGGAAACAACGTGGTAAGACACATACACACAAGTTATTGTAGGTGACATTTACAGGTAACCAGCAGATGACGACCATGGTCTCAATGATTAGTTATATATTTTTTTTAAACATGACATAACATCCAGTCCATACATGCACTAGACGTCCGTTTTGACTCTTTGCATGGCTCGTTCTGACTCCTGGCGTGGCTCATTTTGACTTGAGGCGTGGCTCATTTGGACTCGTTTTGACTTGTAGCGTGGCTCGTTTTGACTCGTGGCGTGGATCATTTGGACTCGTTTTGACTCGTAGCGTGGATCATTTTGACTCGTTTTGACTCCTGAAGTGGCTCGTTTTGAGACATGGGGCTCGTCTTTGGGGGGCCCTTACTTTGCTGTTAATTAAGCATCTTGTCACAGCTGCATCTGTACAATGGGCTGAACAATATATTGCAGTGCAGCACAAAAACTGATGATATAATTGTTGTTTTAAAAGCTCAGCCAAGTGAAACAGCCATCTGGCTCTTCTAATTAGGACCGGTTAACAGCTGTTTATGGTCACCTACTCTGTGAAAGACACATAGAGTTTAGTGCTTCCATCATAGTTAGTGGCTGTATGGAGCAGTACAGGAATCATGGGGCGGTTAAACTGTGGTGCATCAGGATCAGGTTCATAATGTACTGTACGTTGAATCATCTGTATTCGCCCGCCATGGGGGGAGTGTGTTTATCCCAGCGCAGCTTGCTCAGCAGCCTCAGCCACCACAAGGCAGCAGCAGCCTGAGCCTCTGCCTCTCTTTGTGAACTGTGGCTCATACAAATCCGCTTTGACTTTGACATGTTATTAAATGCGCAATCCATAACATCCTCACCGTGTATATGCTGGGATGGTGTTTCGCCGTCCAACGTGTCCCAAGGCCGATGGCTGACGGCTGTGGAGCTGCTCTCATGGCACAGGCAGGAAAAGGAAGAGAAAACTAGAGAGGCTTTTATCCTAACTATAAATAAATATGTCATATTCCTATATTTGTGCATAAATATACATCTTGATGAAATTACTTCATCAGTGACTGCAGATGTTACCAGGGTGTTCAGGTAACAGAGATCCAGCCATCTTTGTTTTCTCTTTTGAAACTTTTACTGTAAAATAGCTGTGTTTTGTGCGACGCAGTGATTAAAAGATGTTGCAGAGTTTGGTTTCATTACTAAAGTGTTGCCTCGGCAGAACATTCTTGTACTGGGCTGCATTTCTTGCATTTCCTTGTATCTGCATGCCGTTTATCTGAGGGGTCCACACAGTAGATAACCCAACCCGGCGGTCTCCCTGCGCTAAAGCAAACAGCTTACGACTCTGCTACGTTACGGGTCTGTGCGTCTCCATCATCTGAGATGATAATTAGCCCAACAATTTCCTGAACTTATACACAGTCTTTTCCCAGTTGCTTTTCCCACATGTCAAGTGAGACGCTTGTTGTCTCTCAAATAAGAACTTTTATGTGAGCAGTTGTTTTCATTCATGAAATAATTGCCTGTTTTCCAGAGCAGGGTGCTGATGAATCCACTGTACTGACAGGATGCCTCCAGATAGAGATTTACAGGAAACTAGGGCAACTTATAACTTAATTTTCTGAATTAATGACATCTGCTCTGCATCATTTTAATACAGTACGGTCTCTAATGGAAGGCCATTAAGCCTGAGGCTGGGAACGTGCCTGCACTGTCTGTATGTTGTGTTGGTTTGACTCTGGCACGTAAACACAGAAGCAGGTCACTAATATTCATACGTTTGCATGATGAACACTCCCCCAAGACCTCTTTGTTGGAGGCCTGGGCTACTGGACAAAACCCGCAACTCTTCATGCTTACTTCATGCTAACAACTTGGTCACTCAAGCTGAGATACAGCTAGAGCTGCTTTTTCAGCAAAGCATTGATGATGAAAGAAACAACCCATGTCATCCATTATACCGTTTGAAACAAATACATTCTTTCAATTCTTCATTCCTTCATTAGCCTTGAATGTTTGCTTTGGCTCAGCACGTAGGCACAGGCTTGTTTCTGGACACGTGTTTTTTCATTAGTGCTCAGCAGTCACGCGGGGACGGATGAGCGCGACGGGGACCGAGAGAGGAGGAAACGGCAATCTCTAAACCTGAAAGCAGCTCCGCCGCGAGGGGGGGAAGTCATCAGAGGAGCAGGAGGCGTTTTCAGCCGCTCTGAGGGTCCTCGCCCTCTGTACGTTAGGCGTCGGGGTATCAGAGCTTCATCACCTCGCTGCGTCTTTGCTTTTAATCTCTCCTCTTTGTGTAATTATAGTAACAGCGTACGACCCAGTGATTGCGGCTCTACAAGGTGAAAGCCACCTATGAGGGGATAGGTGCAGATTTGCATGGATCATCTTGCTGCATTCCGGCTCTGAAGTGCCTGTATCCCTGTGTCTGTGGCTCCACTTCCTGTTTTTCAGCCCTTCACTGAAGGCAGGTGCTTTGTTCAGGCTAATCCACTCTGACAGCCTGATGGCTCCTATTCGCCGCCACTTCCTCCGCTCGCTGCTCCAGAGTTAACTAAAACATTTTGTCCTGGGCTGACATAAATAGAGCAAATGATGATAATTTCTTTAGAAACAGAGTAATTACGGGCGGGGAGGCTGACGGGAGGCGCGTGCGAGCGCTGCAGCGGTGACGGGGGACCCGCTCTGCAAACGTCGGCAGTTTTTCAGCACCGCTTTGGACCCAGAGGCAATTTTAACGATGCGGCTTTCCGTTGAGCCGCTGCAGAGCAGGGGATGGCAGGTGATTTGGTTCCTTTGTGATGAACACGTACCTGCGCCGGCTGTATAATGACACGCGCCACATTGTAGGATTGTTTGGTGGGTTTTGGGATTTTGTGCCGACAGATAATCTGAATGCGTGCGCCGGTTGATGCTGTTGAAGCTTCACTTATCTGAGCCTTGAGGTTGTAACTGGTTAGATAATGGGTAATGGAGCTGTTCTTCATTAAGGGCCTGCGATTTGCATTTAAATGTCCCGCATCAAAGCATTTGTCGACATATTGTGCTTCAGGAGAGAATGAAGCTGTTTAGAAGCGCCGCTTTGCATTTTGAGCTTTTTTTGTACCCGCACGAAACATGTCAAACTCTGTTTAGACCCTTTTTCTTGAATAGCAACAGTGAGTGATTGGTTTGGTGCCTGACGTCATTTTGGCCTTAGCCTGTAGTTAATCACTGTTCTCCATCACTCCTTCTAAAGCTGTTGTGCTTGGAAGCCCTCTTCTTTGTGCCGCCAGTAAACCTTTGGTGTTCTCCCTAATGTTTTAAAACCGTCCTCGGCTTTTCCTTTACCAAAATAAAAGACATTTTAAACTATAAACGGTGCACAGGTCGGGTTCAGATCCCCCCTTCATGGCCTTTACACTGTGGGTTTGAATCCAGACACACTCATGCGTGGAGGGCGCCTGGCTCTCTGTAGCTCAGTACATCGTGACCAAACAAGTGGGACGACTGGGACAGTCTGACGTTCCTCCATGTGAGGTGACTGGCAGAGGTTTTATCCAGTAGAGGTTTTAATAGAAGTGTAGTGTTTCTGAAGACAGCAGATTATACAGAAGTGCAGGACGCTGTGGTTTAGAGGCTTTGACTCCTCTGGGTCCAGGAGCACAGTCTGGTCTTTGGAGGTGCTGCCTTTGTTTTCCATCAGTGTTGGAGCCAGTTCAATTTGGGGCATTTCTGGAGTTTTATTGTGAGGGAGTGATGCCGACTGCAGCCGTGTCTCTTTCCTATTCTGAGCACGTTGGTGCTGCTGACCATTACAGTGATTGCAGCTGCTGTGAAGAGCATTGGAATAAGTGTAATAAGTCTATAAGTCCTGTTTGCTTTGATGTCACATCAGTCAGGGCTCAGCCCTCAGACCTGCCACATTAACGTCTCTGATTACGCCATAAACCAGGCGTTTTAACTTAAGGTGGTGCATTACTGCCTGTTTATCGCAGCGGTTAGTCTCCGCGGCAACATGAAGGTGATTAGTGTAAGCATAAGGTGGATGCGCTGTAGGGAGTTTGTGTTGAGATCACATTATTGGAGTTTCAGCTCATGTTCAAAATCGGTCTTCACTTGGGTCCGTTTTTGTCCTGTTGGATGTTGTTTCCATTTCTGTGTGTGATGTGAAAAATCAGCCAAAGTGACACCAATGATTTTTGCTGATAATCACTGTTTTTATCTGCATGTTGGTGGTGGCCTGGGGATTTAATGGGTTGAGTGTTGGTCCTGGAAGCAGAAGGTCACTAGTTTGAACCAGTCTTCAAGGACACAGCTTGTCCTCGAGGGGATGAATAAAGTACTGTATGTCTTATCTTACAGTATATTAAATGGCCAGTCCACTGTTATATTGCTAATAGTAAACTGTAGGTTGTTATAAACCCAACGGGATTACTTTTTACGTAAATCTTTTCTTCATTTTCCAACTATTTTGGAGCTGAATAAGGCTTTGATTTTTTTCCTTGTTATGACACCAAAACAACCAATCATTATTTCATGAAAGAAGTGGACTCTGTCTGATCACAATGAAGTCTGCACTAGTTTGTTGTGGGGACATAATGACACGGCACACGCTAGAAAGTCCATTTTCTTCTTCTTGATTCCTGATTTCAGTGCGTTTTCTCCCTTCTGGCACCTGCTGCTGTAATTACTGAACATCCTTGGCATTTTCTTTTGCTGTTTGCTTGGTTCACGTCTCACCAAACACAAACAAGGGACAAAGTATGTGTTTAAAAACAGAAAACACACAGGACGGGAACGTTCCATCAATGCAAATAAAGGTGTAGCATCAGAAAAGTGACAACTACAGTTGTCAACACGTTAAACAAACGCTAAAGATGCTAACGTGAGGAATTCAGCCCCAGATGCTTTGTGCAGATTTCAGAACATAACTGCTTCAGTTCGTTCTTCCTCTTTTGGACTTGTGAGTTACAGTGTTTTCATACATTTCAGTTTGACGCTTTCCAACAAGCTTCAGCAGGTTTTCCTGCAGAACGTTACACATGGTGGGTTTCATTCAGCTACTGCAGCTACGGAAAGAGGAAAGAAACTCTACATGTTGTATCAAATGTAAGTTTCCATTAATGAACGCAGCTTATCTCAGCTCTTAGTAAATGATGAGATGACAGGTAAAGTAAACTAATAAAAGTACAGTAGTAACACACTGTAAATACCAGACCTACTGCATTTTGTCCAATCCCTTTGAAATTCTCAGTTTAAATTAGATTTTTGGACATTTGCTTCAATGAGGCAGCAACTGTAAAAGGAGCAGAGCACAGCTGGTCGGTTCGGGGCTGGCCCGTTGTTTGTGCGTGTAGATTGTGCAGACGTCTCACGGCGCCCTCCTTGTGTCCACGCAGGCGCCGTCGCCCCCCCCGCCCTCCGCCGACGAGCCAAAGTACGAGAAGCGCTGGCTGGATGCTGTGTCGCTGCCGCTGCTGATGGCCAGAGTCTCCAGATACAAAGCTGGCGCCGATAAATTAAGGTAAGGCTAATCCAGCATGATATAATTCACCTCCGAGGGGGCACAGTTCACTGAGCGCAGTTGTTGGCTTAGCGGCCACTTCTCATCTCGGCAGGAGGACGTTAATGCCAATATCTATGCACCGGCATAAACGGCTTAAAAGGTCAGTGCTGCTGTGACGCCGGGGCTCAGGAGGTGTGACCGCGCCAACACCGCTCCGACTTGTAAATGCATTTCATTATTATGCCCCAACTCTTTTCTGTTGATCTTTAAATGCACTGTGGCACCACAAGCGTTTCTCTCCGTCAGCGTCCAAACCCCAAACCAGCTGAGGGATTGTTTTCAAGTCCCCGTCACATCACGCTGATTGTTTCCCGTCACTTCATGACGTCTGATCATTCTTCACCGTCGACCAACAACTGATGCCGTTCACACAAGTCTGAAGATAATAACACACGCATTTACATAATTGGCAACATTTATCTCATTTATCACTTCATTGTGATAGTGTGAAATTAAATACATAATTTAAAAACTTTGTCCTTTTTCTTCAGGAAACACCTTATTTTTATCTTTTGTAACTGCTTTTTATTCATATTGGAAAGGCTTTACATCATTGTCAGGAATAATTTATTTTATGTACATTATGACAAACTATTAGTCTGGACTGGGAGCTTAAGTTAAACACTAATTAAGAAATTTGCTAATTCGGCATCTTTGGTAGCATCCAGTTTAAAGCCCTGACTGAGAGCAGAGACCTGTTTGCTGTAATTGAATCAGTAGTTGCTCTTAAAGCTCAATCACCTAGTTAATTAGTAGAGTACAAGGGGATATGATCTGTGAGAACTCCAGCAATTAATAGTAAAGCTGCTAATGACTTCATTTGAATTAGGAAAGGCTATTAATTGCGATCATGGCTTTATAATCATGTGTTTGTCCATAATTAGGTTTAATAAGTCTCTGTTTCTGTGTCATTTTACAAATCAAACAAACCTGTTTTGTGATTAGTCCAATCTGTACCCTAATGGCTGCAAAGCGAGTGAAATGCTGCAGACACGTGTTGTAGATTAAACAAATCATCGGTCAAAGAGCTCCGAAGGCCGAGAGCCTCGATATCTATACAGGAAAAAGCCTAAACACAGCAGATACTGTGGGATTTACACCAAATGATACCTTTCAGTGGGTGAGGTACGTGGGATTTACTGTTTTTATATTTCTCCATCACTAAACTTTTAACAACTGTGAGAATAAAACATTTAAAATGTTGTATTTATTACATGTCTTCGAGTCAAGGCTCTAATGTCCTCGTTAATCAAATATTTAGATGAGACATGTCTGGTTTGTAATTAGTGGCAACTGTTGATGACCAGTAATAACCATCTCTCCATTACCGGCTATGATTTCAGTCATGGAGTGAGCAGTTCTCCAACGTCTCTGCTCTTAATGAGCTCTTAGCAAACGTCATGCTTTAGCTTTACAATTATAATCATGCTTATAAATATTCAGTTGTATTTCACTGGTCTGCTGTTTTGGACCAGATGCCCTGGGGCCACATTTCACATGATGAGTAGCTCTCTAAGTGTTGTTTGGGAAGATGAAGGTGGTTTTCCTAAAACCTAATGTTGTTCCAATTAATGTTTAATGGCTCAATATATACTTATACAGTACATACTGCTAGTGTACATACAAATAAGCTGTGTAGAGGACAACAAACAAACTAATGGGCTTTAGAAGAGATTAGCAGAGGCACCGGCTCCACGCTCGTCTCCGTCTGTGTTTTCCTTCACAGTTTGATCCCACTTCTATGAAGCATCCTGCTAAAGCTACTTCCTGTTTGCAATGTGTGTCACCACATTGCTTTAGCCACAGTGCGAAATCAATAGACACTTCCAAGTTGTCTTATTATTGGTGGAAGAACCTCCAGCCAATGAGCTGTTTGAGATGTGGGCCGATCTGCTCTGTGTTGATGGATTTAGACTAATACCAACGGCCAAGTATTTTCTCTCCCTTGTTGTCCTGTTTTAACAAAGGTTTAAAATGATCGGAAACATTGTAAAATGTCATCTGTGACTCTAAGTGGCTCTTATTTGTAGAAAAACTCTGCATGAATGGCTGTGACAAAACACAGCAAACTTCCTGTGGCTGCTTCACAATAAAAGCCACTTGTGTGAAGCAGCTGCAGCAGCAGGTTGGAATTTTGTATGTACAATACAGTAGTTATTGAGCATAATTATAGTCTCATGCATTATAACAGTATGTCTGTTAGACTCGATCACTGACTTGGGTTCACCTTTTCAAAGCTAAACGCGCTGACGCTGCTTCTCATCAGCATCTGTCACAGCTGGACGTCTGCCGTCGCTGGTTCTTCACCTGTCGTCCTTCGTGTTAACTGGCTGCTGCCTCGTCTCGGCCCCTTCCTTTCTCACTCGGCAACAGGCAGGGCCCAATAATTGCAGCTGGGAACGGCGAAGACGTGTGAAAGAATCACAGGCGCCTGAGATCTTATCTTGGCGAGGATTTGAGTGGTGCTCGCTGAAGGTGGACGAGCTTTGGCAGTTCCTCCTCACAGGGTTGTGTTCTCATGACATTGATCTGCCAGACGTCCGTTCCTCTGATTAATCTCATTGCACTTTCATCCCTCCTCGCGCCTCCCCATTACAACAGAGTCTCAAAGGTTTTGCATTAATTGAAGGAGCTCTCACCGATCTGGAGTAGTGTCTGCGTCCAAAGTCATTTCATCCGTTCTGCACTTACAGGGATATTTATGTGCTTGTTTGGGACACGCAAGACAAATTATTAAAAAAGAATTCCAAACATGCGGCAGCGATATTTTAGAGGTATATGAATCACAGCCCAGAGCTAATTTGGATGCACACGAACTAACTCCAAAAGAATTTGTGCCCTTATTAAATGCAAGAAAAGGAGCCGGCCCAGTGGAAGGGACCCTGGAGAACCACCGGGTCAGTAAACAGTCAGCGGAACATAAGATTTTAACAAGCCTATCGCAGGAAGACGAGGAAAGTCATGCTCACCAGAGGATTTGTTAGGAACGCTGGCTTTGTAACATCCAACCTTGAGGAGCGTGTTTGTGAGGTGTTTGCATTAGGAGCTGCCTGAGAAACATTTGCCTCTGTTGTTCCTCTGTTTATCAGACTTCACTTCGCGGAGCTCCTCCTGCCTGTGTATGTGCACAATCAAATGCCCCCCCCCCTGCCTTCACACGTTCCCCAACGCTGACAACCCCCCCCCCCCTCTCTGCACATTCGGCTGTTTCCACCTTCAGACTCCTCACACAAGACTGGAAGCGTGTGTGTGTGTGTGTGTGTGTGTGTGTCGTGCAAATGCAGCAAATGAAATGTCAGGAAGTGTCATATTGAGCTGATGGGTCTGATCGCTGTTGATGACCTCATCAGCACCCTGAGAGTAGTTTAATGGTGTGGGTAAGAAAAACTCTGCACCCAGGAGATTCTCTCGCCTCCTCAGTCTAAAGTGCAGCGTGCTTTAGTCTGACATGCTCTCATCCCATTTGGGGCTCGCCTCCCTTTTCAGGATTCTGTCTGTTTAAATTATTTACCCAGCACATGAAAATCAGCCCCCCCCTCACGCACAGACAGGCAGTCAGGTTAATTGGTGACTACAGAAGGTGTGGATGGTGGCGTGATGCCTCTACAGAGGCATCGCTGTGCTCCCCAGCGTTGGCTCAGTGGCAGTGGGGCAGATTCCAGTTCCTCAACGACCTGCCTGAAAGCTGGTACTGGTACTGACCTGCACCTCCAGTGAACCTGAATCTACTCTGCAGATGTTGCTAGAATTATGTGCCGATGGCCCATCGAGCCCATGAACGAAGTCATACTGCACGAGCCTTAAAGCTTAAGCAATGAGCAGCTCTGGATCCACCTCATCTGCTCTGGCCCCTATCTAATATTTTTGCCCTTCTCTCCTTCAGGTCCAACTGTTTTGAAGTCGTCGCCTTGGATGGAGCCAGCTCCAGTATTCTCCAGTTTTGCACTGCAGCAGAAAGCACAGACTGGCTCCAAGCAATATCCACAAACATCAGTGACTTGATGCAGGAGAATGTAAGTGAACATTCAGGCGCCTTCAAGTCTTTGTTGGAAGGATTTAAATGAATGTTTGTGTTTCCTGGCATAACATTACTATTCATGTTTCTGTTCTAGGTCAAATGTTGCAAAGTCTCCTTCTCTTTTTTCCACTTTTTTCACATTAGTCGGACTCTCTATCAGACTCACAAATATGTGGTTGTACATTGTCACTGCGTATGATGTTACCATGGCGACAAGAAGGATGCTGTGACCCGACCCCCCATCAGATGTTGTATTGGGTCATTTACTTACTGTACGAAGCGTCAGCCTGAAACTTGTGATCTTATAGTTCCAGTATTTATAACAGGGGGCCGTTTAATTGAATGGTCACAGAATGTGTGTTACAGTCTTTGAGTTCCACCCACGTGCTGCTGGTTATGTGACACCTTACAGTACATACAGACAGCGTGGCCTTAATAGAGCCTTCCTCTAAGCACCTCTCCCCTCGTGTCTAATTAATGACTGCTAAGTAGCCGTTCTACACAAGTCCTCCTGTCCCTTATCTCCTCCGGTCCCACTTTGATTATCACGCTGATGATGTGATGCATTTTCGGGGGCGGATGGAGACGCACCACGCACCCGAGCTCGACTAAGTGCGCAGCTGTCTTTTATTTTTTTTAATTCATGCCTGCATCACTTAATTAGGGACGTGGAGTGTGATTGCTAAATGGCCAATCAGGATGTAATTGTGCTCCCACTTTGGGAGAGAGCGGAACTTTTGGTGTAATGACCTACAACCTTTAAATAGACGCGGATCCCCATGGAGTCTCTTACTGTATGTGTGGTTGACTGGTGGTGGTGGGTTTGAAGCTGTTGGATGTTAGTTACAGTAGTCTAAGGACGTATGGTGACCACACAGGAGCTGATGCTGCAGACGTTGCCTTCAGTGAAAACTACTTTTCACTGAGAGTGAGAGACTCTCTCTCCTTGAGTGTTCGCCGGTGTCGACAGAGGAGCCAGAACATCACAATGGCCTCATTAAGGTGAAGCACGGCCCTGTTTGAATTGTGAGACCGTGTTGGAATCAGATGGGACGTTCTCCTCGGTTGTGCGTCTGAATGCATTGAGAGGGAACAGTTAAACCAGTACAGTGTGAAGTAATGACTCCTAAATGTTGTCACACTTGCTTTAGCAGGTAACGGCCTGAAACAGCCCGATGGTCAATAACAATTATCGGATGCTGTCGCTGAAGCACATAATGTTACGATTATGAAGAAGATGTTACCTGTGCTGTTTTTGAATGGGCTCAAACCCACAGACGTCCAACAGACTGACGGTGAACTGTTTTCTTCCCCTCTCAGATAAAGCTGGTGAACAAGTACTGCTCCTCGGATGATCAGGTACAGTATGTGGCCGTGACCTAAATGCAGTTTAGCGGTTCTGAAACCCGCAGCCCAGCGCTCGCGGACGCACAGCAGGAATGCGGCGGCAGCCGGTGACGTCGGCCCGTTTTAGTGGCCGCTCGCCTAAAAAGCCGAGACGCCGGTGAACTGGACCTCGACAGCTTGTCTTTGTCGATTCAGTGACTTTACTTTTAGTCTCTCTGTAAAGATCAAAACATGACACTCCAAAGTCTTTCCTTCAAAGTTAAATTAGCTAATTATCAAATATTAATTACAGTTTAGACCCTGTAGCTGCCCTTCGACTGCAAAATGGGAGCTTTGTTCTGAAATGTGGGTCATTATTCAGCTCAATGAGCCGTCTTCACCTGTATTAGTGTGCTTTTCTGCTTCTGTCCTCTCTAAATGCCGCTCCTCCCTGCAGATCGTTCACATGGGCTGGGCCTGCGAGAGTCCGGAGGCCACTGCTCCTGCTCAACCCTCTGCTTTCAAGTTCCTGGCACTGAGAGGCCCGTGTTTCTCTATCTTCAGAAGTCCGCCGGTAACCAGCGTTCTTCCCGTCATAGACGCGTGTTGTAATGGTCCTCGGGCCGCTGGGTTTGAGCCTGCGTGCTTAAAGCTCCGAGTCACAGCCCTTTAAAAAAACCTTTGGATGAACTTACTGTAATAATCAGGATGGCTTTGTACTGTTAGCTCATGTGTGTCACAGTCACGGCCTGGTGTGAGTGGTTCATTAGGTCCCTGGATTCTTCTCAGTGTAGGAATTAGTCCAGGGCCATTTTTGAACGGATATGAAGTTCATACTGAAGGGACAGCGTCTGAGAGGCATCACATGGACGGTTAGGTTTAAATACAGGCCCCACTCACCTGTCAGCGCCGGTGAGCGAAGGCTCTACGGGCCCTTTATGATTTTAATGACGTGACACCGGACCTGTTCTCCCATTAGTCTAAAACCAGTGCAGCCTCTCATCCTGTGCCCACTCGTTTGGCAGCTTTAATGACGGCAGCTCTGCACCTTGAGCCTCCTGCCAGCAAGCTTTTGTCACCTCACCGTATCTTTGTCTACAGTTATGTTATCCTCCTCCCAAAGAAAAAGTGGCTTTGTTTTTATTTTACTTTTGAATGGAACAGACCTTGACAGGTTTTCAGTCAAATTAGGACACTGTGTTTTGTGGTTTTCTTTCATTTCATTTCTTTAATTTGCTACCACACTTGTCCGTATGATGAATATCTGCACAGTGAGTATTAGCTTAGGTTAGCTTAGCATAGTTTAGCTATGGATGAGAGCTAAGCACCCGGCTACATTAAGCTCTTGTCCGCCACATAACTTCTCATAAAACAGAACGCTTTCTACACATTAAACCCAAACCAGTTTCCCATCAGCACTCGCCAGTAGTCGTCACAGCCACATTGAGTTTTAACCGTTCTTCCTTCACAGTAGCAATATTTTATTTAAATATGTCACAAACATGGCAGCAGAATATACCATTTCCTCTAGTGGATTCACTGCCCTGACCTTTGACCTGCACCTGACATCATGACATCATGTTGATCATTGTCTCAGACCCAGAGGAGACATCTTTCTGTAGCAACCCTCCCCCTTTGTCTGACAGAGAGAAGTGACGGCCTGTAGCTTTGTTAAAAACTCCTCACACTAACTAATTATTCTTCTCCAAGGAAACGTTAACAAAAAGAAATGTGATTTTCTTGACGTCAGTTAAAGTGCATTCATTAGTTGGAGCTAAGTAAAAGAAGTGTGTAAAACAGAATGTTTTAAAAGTAACAGGGGTCCAGTGGAACCTTCAAATTAAAGGTATTATGCAGCTGGTGGCTTGTGAAATACCAGCTCTGTCCTGCAGCTTGAATCATGTTGAATCATGGCTGTAGCCGGAGCCCCAGAGGTGGAGACGGCTCTGAATATGCATCAGCACCTTAAAGCAACACACCCTGGAGAAGTAAAACCAGGAAGTAGCTTCTGTTTTGACCTGGCCCCTTTGTCACTCCTTATGTATCATGAAGCTCTGTACTATTTAAAGCAGCCATCCAATGGCTTTAATAGAGTCCAGTGACTCTAATATCACATCAGCCAGTGGTGTTAATGTGTTAAAACACTTCAATGCTGCCACACTGACCTGACAGAAGTTGCCGGTTGGACACCAACATTCATCTCATTCACACTTATTTTGCAGAGTCAGTCAGATTAATGTAGTTTTATGTGTTATGTGCAAACCCAAACATTGAAGTTCTAGTTTATATAATGAGGTGTTTTCTCTCCTAAGTGTGCGCTGCTTGTTATGTAGCTACAGTATCGTAGTGGTGTAAGTAGTAGGGCTGTCACTGTGTTTCTGGGCTCGGCAGATAAAGTGGTAAATATTCTACACAGTGCAAAGGGATGAACCCGTTTTGACATCCAGGCGCTGACACAACTAAGCTGCCTGCCTAACTTTCATTTGAACTCACGCTTGGGATAAGAAGCGGCTCCTCTTCATCTCACGCCCCTTCATGTTTGTTCCTCAGATCAGTGCCACCGACTGGGGACAAGCTGAAACCACGTATCACCTCCATGAGGTTCTCTTCAAGGTTCACAAGGTACGTTAAGAGCCCGGTGCTGTGATGTGAGCTGAGCAGCTATCATCAGCTGTTTTGCTCTGGGACGAGTGCTGTACATGACTCGGGCTGCGTCACCTCCTCGACTGGAACATGACCTGTGGTAATGAGGCCTCTGTCCTACAGCTGTGGATGGCCGAGGACTGCTGGCTGCAGGCGAGGCTGTACCTGGGCCTGGAGCATTCGCCTGAGCAGCAGGACGGCGACTGCCTGTGCTTCAGCATCCTGGTGGGCCACGGCCAGAGCCACATCTTCAGGGTGGAGCTGGCCACGGACCTGGCCGCGTGGGAGAAGTCCTTCCAGAGGGCCGTCTTCTTGGAGGTGCAGCGGATACGGGTGAGTGGTGCATGCGTGAGGACGGATCCCCCTCAAAGCAGCGGCGTGAGACGACTCACGTTTGTAGGTGTGTCTGCAGCAGTAAATATAAAACCTCAAAATAGAACTTTCTCGTCTATTTATAGCAGATTTAATTGGACTGAATTGCATTTAGCTTCGCGAAGAGTGCTGCCGCTGGCTGTCAAATCCTGTCAGACCCAAAACTGACTCGCTAACCGCACGCATCAATAATTTAAAACCCGCTTATCACAGCAGAACCGCCTCCTGGTTCAGTAAACAGCTTGTCTGTTTGTTCCATCCATGTTCAGGCCTCATATTGGGATCATACATTCACATAATTACACAGTGAATTTAACACGGGTCATTCCTTGAATTGTTCCTTCTCCATTCTGATTGACTGATCCATAATTTATTAAGAGATGCATAATTAGTTTTATAATAATAGTTATTTAAGTCCAAATGCACAGCTGTTTCTTTTAAATGTCATCATTATCACTGTTTGCTGAATGGTTAGGGTCATGAGTGTGACAGGAACGATGTGTTGTTTGTGCGGCTCCAGCTGTGAAGTGCTTCAGGTGTAGAGACGTTTATCACACCACTCTCACTGGCCCAAAAAGCCGATTTAGGTTTCTAATACTCAAAGGAGCAGCTGTGAAGTGGTTCTGAGATCTTCCAGTAACACGTGGGACGTGTGACGGATGTCTGTCCTTTTTACCCAGTGCGGCTACACACCAACCTTCTCGGGCGTAGGTTCATTCTCTGGGTTTATTTTCCTGCTAAAGCATTTGAGGAGTGAAGGTTCGCTGAAGTTTTGAAGTTTCACTGACTTCGCTGGTTCACAGTGATTTCATATCTCTTGTATAAAATACTTCACTTTACATTTAAAGTCAAGTCCATCAATAGTAAACTCTGAAAGGGCAGTGGATTCCTGGGTCAGAACTGAAAACCAGGACAGTCAGATGATACATGATTAAACTGACTGATGCTCTTCATTGGCTTATTTTTACACTAGCCAATGACCAAACATGTCACAGCATCCCCATTGCATCTGGATGGGTACTGTATGTGCATTCAGCATGGGCAGATTATGTCTTCTGGCACATCTGAGTTATTTTACTTAGTAATTAATAGAATTTTAAACCCCAGGCTGTTTTCCAGACATTTCATTGTTACGTTAAGAGAAGAACTGACTTCTCACCTCAGTGAGCCAGTAAATTGGCTCTTAAGAAAATGGGTTTGGGTGTAGAGGTGATCAGCTCGGTGCTAAAGTGTCGTTAGGCTATTCTCAGGAGCAGCAGAGGAGGAGTGGTCAAGTTAGAGTCCACAAACACTTTGATGCCACCTTCAGTCCAGCATCACTTGGCCTGTAAATACCACAGTGGCACAGAGTCAAACAGATGTTAAATCACAGTCAACAGACAGTTAGTGTTAATCTTCATGCTGTCCTGTATGATCTGCAGCTACATTATATATTAGGTTTTCTAGTGCCTTAACTGCAGCAAAGTGAAAAATGCTTTTCCACATGGTGCGATGAATAAAGTTTTTCTTATCTGTCAGCTGTTATGATATACAACACAACCAAGCATAAAGATATATACAGTAGAATGACCCTTCAACACAATACACGCTTCAATGACTGAATCAATATCTGTCAGTTTACAATCAGTTCATAAATGACTTCTTCCTCCTTTGATCTAAACAACCAGTCATATATTGAAGTTAACACTGATTATCATCGTAATAATACAGAAAAATGTTTTCATTCAAACTTGCTCAGTGTAGTTGTTACATCACTCATTAGAATAAAGTGACAAAATGCCACCTCCATTTACTGTAGCTGAGGTTTGCTAACAAAACAAAGGCTTCTTGTTCTCTAACAGTGAACTGGCCCCTTTTCTAGTGGCTTTTCTTACTCCTTATTTTTTTTTTCTATCACATAAACAGAAGCTCAATGTGTAGAAGTCTCGTAGCTGAAGAGAGACTCGGGCGAGTGAGCTGTCAATCAGGCCTGTCAGTCATTGGCCACAGAGGTGAATGGATACAGTGAGGTGGTTTCATCTCACTAGAGGTATTTCTACACATTACACAATATAGCAGACACGAGCGTGTGTTTGAAACCACACACACTGATTCTCTCTGCAGCTACAGGACATTTCAACATTTTTTTTACATACATAATAATTGTTACAGGTTTTGATCTTTGGTCCGTCATGCTCTTAATGATGTTTCATTTTTAAATAACCTTTTACTATTTCAGAGGACAAAGCTGCTCTGAATGTCCACTTCTTGGTCAGTAATATAGCTATAATATTATTATACATTATGTATACTGTAGTATCAGGATTCTGTTCTGTATCTATTACTGCCTGGCCAAGAAGAGTCAGATAACAGTGTAGGCGATTAATAAGTCACGCGTATTTATCACACCTGTCTTCTATTTCTCATGACCACCTATCACACATTTCACATTTCTGCACCTACTGTAGTACATTGAATTATTAAAATTATACAGTGTTAATACACGGAGTCCTACATTTCCTGCAGATGCAGAAAACAAGCAGACTGAAGAGGGAGAAGACAAAGCGCTCCAAAGGTTAATGCAGTTTTGTTCTGCAGAAGTAGAACGGATTGCACAACAAGGCCAATTATTAAAGGCACAAAGGTGAAATACTTTATTCTGACAGAGCTTCCTGTGCAAATGTACTGGTGTAACATTAAAGGCAAGACTGAATCATTTGAAGAACTGTGGTAACACAGAAATGTCAGGTATCAAAGGCAAAGTAGGTCTGAATTGGAGACACACACACGTCTGTGTGATGAGTGTTAATACCCTCCATCAGAGGAAAACTAGTAAACAGAGAACTATTGTCTTTTGTAGTCAAATCTGGAAGAAAAAAAAAATAATTAGAGTTTATGTAATTATTTACCTTTGAGAATTATAAATTATTTTCGTTGCCTAAAGCACAAATTTAATCACCCATTATTATCAGAGTGTATGGAAGTCTGTCACATCTCAGGTCAGACTCTTCATCCACCCCATCACCCTCCACATCTGCCCACGCAAACAGCTGGAGGCCTTGGTGCTAGAGACTGCTGACTGTACAAACACTAGACAGCGCCTCATGAAGAAACATGAAGCAGGAGCTGTAGAACCATGTGCTGAGAGGTGTGGTCACCAAGAGTTCAAAGTCATGGTTCCACAGGAGGTAAACATTTCCAACACACACATTAGGGTGTCAAAGCCAGTTCGTTTAATTTTGGGTCAGACATGATCAAACATAGAACACACATTCTACTGTAAGGAGTAGAACATTTGACTGTCTTCTGTTCCATGATTTATGCAGAGAGGTCCCATCTTCTAAGGCCTGTTTGTAGTGTGAGCCCCCATGTTTTACTTGTAAAGGTGCATTTGTAGTTGAAAAGCATTAATCAAGCTAAACAACAGCTGTCTCTGGAGGAAACGCAAACTATTTAGAATCTTAGATTAAAGAAAATTATTTAACAGCAATTTAAATTCCCCTAAAACAGAAAGAAACCACAGAAACGTGCACAGTTGAAGAGCAGCAGTGAGGACACCAGAAACCAACCAGCTACAGCTGGTACAGCTCACAAAATACAAAATGCTCATCAGCACGAGAAGCTCCAAAAGGTTGAAATGTAGAGAACGAGGATCTGCTGATGGTCCAAAGTATACGAGCTGATCTGTGCACGAGGGACTTCACTTCCACGAGTGTCTGCGATGGAAGCAGCTTCACTGACAATATAAGATGACACTAATAGGACAAAATCACGTGTAGAGAAATATTTTGCCTTCCAACAGAAAAGCATCACAGAATTAATTGGATGAAGATTAGTTACGCTGCAGCACAATGATCGGCAACAGACTGGCAACTCCACAAGGCTTCAGAAGAGGGAAATGTGGAAGCTTTTATGACCGGCCAATTCAATCAGACATTTGTCCAACTGAACATGTGTTCACCTGCTGAAGAGGAGCAGAGGGAGGCAGCAATGAGGATGATGGGGTAAAAATGGATCTACAGTATGATTAGATGACGTCTGTGCTACTTATGCAAGACAACGGCCTGATGAAGTCTTACTACAGTTAATACAGTTCTTTTTTTTTTTTTTTTTTTTTTTTTTTTTTTTTTGTTCTGTCCAGCAGTTAAGCAAGCAGCATATATTACGCTGAATGCCATATTGTGATGGACAGCTTTGCTTTAACAAGAAGAGTATATATAGAATATATATACTCTTCCTGATTTATGGTTTATTTAATGGTTTATTTAGCTAATCCAAAATGTGTGTGATGTTGCTGTGTTGGTGGACAGGTTAAGTTTCTGCTTTAGGGTGTGTATGCGGGAGGGTGGGGGGGAGGGGGGGTAAGGGGTGCAACCAGCTGCTGAAACCAAGCAAATCTGTTAAGTAAACAATCGGAGCAAAAAAAAAAAATAATAAAATAAATAAAATAAATAAGAAGCATGGATGTACCTTAGGCTAACACATTCATAACTAAACAATTTTTGTGCTGTGGTTTACCTTGGAGATTAATACTAATACCAATAATAGTGCTAAGGTATGTGCACATACTAATACAAACGAATACATACAATATACATACATATGTGCATTATTATACATATCCCATACTACTTAATAAAAGTCATGACATACAACACCACAAATTCCATATTCACACATTATTCATGTTGGTAGTGATAAGTATCAATAATACTTACAGTTGGATTTGGAAAGTGTCCCACTACAAGGTTAGTAAGGCTGTAGCTTAACATTATTCACCCAAAGGGTGAGGCAGACGTTGGTGCATGAACAATGCCACTTGTGGAAGCCAGGGTGATGTGAGGGGCTCCGCCACTACGCCCATCCAGCAAGCAGAGGAAGGAATCCTAGCAGCCAGGGAGCACACACACCTTCAGTTCCAGGAGGGCAGGTGTTGCGACCCAAGCCGCCCACACAGAGCCCCCCAGGCAGAGCTGCAGCAGCCACAGAGACAGCACCCGAGGCCAGAGTGGGCCACCGGGGGTCAACGCTGTCCGCCCCATGAGAACCAGGGGCAAACACTCCCCCCGGCGGGAGGGTCGGCCTGAAAGAGTAGAGCCCGAGGACCCACGGTCCGTAGGGAGCCCGCCAGAAGATGCCCCCGCGCCCAGAGTGGGGCCCGCCCCCAGTCCACCACCCCCACACGGGCGGAGCGGGGCCTACCCCATCGGCCCGACCTCATCCCCTGGCGCTACAGCGGCCTGCAGCACAAGGCCAGCAATTGGTGGGGTCAGCAGAAAAGAGACCACCCAGGCAGACGATCATCGTACCCCGGGCGAAAAACCGGACCCCCCACACTTCAACCGCACCACACGCATACCAACTCACACAAACACAGATGCATACACCCACCCACATGTTAATACAGTTCTAAGGACCACTAATAACTCTGTCAGCACCATTCCAGAACATCTTTGTAGCAGATGCCACTTCACAGCTCCTTTGTTTGAGTGTGTGACAAACCTTTGTGACAAACATGTGTTAATAGAAGAAAGCACGACACAAAACAGTTTTATTTTACTGCTTTTCTTGAAAACCACAGCTTTGTCTCAGTGAGATGTAACACTTCTTAAATGTCAATCCGAATGTTGGAGGGAGGCTCATTTGGGATTATGTCATGCTCTCGTGTGAGCCGAAAACCTTCTGGTGGAAAAGCTCAGTGAAGCAGCTGTGTCCTGTATTTTTGATGGGGACATGGAATCGACGTCCTGTACATTTGTTCAACCAACCACCTCCCCTTTGGGAGCACAGACGCCTCCCAGACCAAAACCACAGGAAGATGTCTATTCATCCGCCTTTAGCTGGAGCGTGTGCTTTACATGATTGCAGGGCAGTTGGACCCGTAACAGAACACAAGCAGGACGCTTGAACCAGTAACAGAACACACAAAGGACAGATGGTCCAATAACCGAACACAGGCAGGACGGTTGGACCAGTAACAGAACACAGAATGGATATATATACCAGTAACAGAACATAGACAAGACCAGTAACAGAGCACAGACAGGACAGATGGACCAGTAACTGATCATAGACAGGACCAGTAACAGAACACGAGAGGACAGATGGACCAGTAACAGAACACAGGCAGGGCAGATGGACCAGTAACAGAACATAGACAGGACCAGTAACAAAACCTAGACAGGACCAGTAACAGAACACAGGCAGGACAGATGGACCAGTAACAGAACATAGACAGGACCAGTAACAAAACCTAGACAGGACCAGTAACAGAACACAGGCAGGACAGATGGACCAGTAACGGATCATAGACAGGACCAGTAACAGAACACAGAAAGGACAGATGGACCAGTAACGGATCATAGACAGGACCAGTAACAGAACACAGGCAGGACAGATAGATCAGTAACAAAACATAGACAGGACCAGTAACAGAACACAGACAGGCCGGTACATGTAAACACAATAAACCCTTCTTTGAGGATCAGTTGGTGCCTTGCGTAAAAATACACTCATCATAAACATGTTTTTATGTTGACTCCACTTTCATGAAAACCTTGTATTGACTCTGTTCTTCCGTCGTCTTTGTTGCTGTTACAGGTTCTGTAGCAAACAGAAAAGTTGGTGCAGTTATGGTCTGACAATGTTTCTGTCTTTAATGTAGAAGTAGGACGCTGTCTTTTGGGAAATCAATGAACGTGATGAAGGATCTCACTTTGCTGGTGATTCTCTGTTCTGCTGCCAATTAGTGTAGCCTGAGCAGGCTGCCTACGTCTACGCTGTCTTTACTGATGGGCTAGAACTGCTGACGCCTGTTCCATCTTTCTGGCGATAATGGGAGCCATCGTTCCGGTGATCGGGTCTTTTAGATTGTAGAGCCTCAAGTTGTGTGTCATATGATTTGTGTGGTGTCTCGATGGTTCTGGTAGCAATACCAGGCCCATCCTGATCCCACTCTGTGGGTCAGTACCAAAGCAATGAGCTATGCAGCTAAAATAAACACATATTATATTACATTATTAAAGTCAAGTATACTTCAAATCAGTCACACCTCGTGAACAGTCACACAGTCAGATGGCTTCACTCCCAGACCCTCAAAGAATCACATGGTCCATCAACCTACTGTACATTGTTTAGCATCTGTAGGTTTTAAACCTGATTTGAACCATTAAACATTTAGTTACATTGTAAACCATAAGTCACTGCGGCTGCACACACTGAGCTCTCGCTGGTCATAGTCGCTAATTAGAGCAGTGACTCTCCCTCCTTCTGCTGCCTCTACAACCTGGAGCTCACGCTGGCTGCCATGTTGCATTAATGTCACATCACTTGACACATTACAGGCTGATGTGATAGGGGACGTTCACATGTCATGGACTCCATCACATTCATAAGGTCGTTTGCTTCACAGACGTGAGTCTCTAGGATCCATCTTCTATGTTCTAGAGGATAATGAATACGTCTTGTTGACCTTACACAGACTATGATTGACAGCTGTGTGAATGTGAACGCCGAATTCAACCCAACCTGTTTTATATTTATTAATATATATTATATTTTTTACTGTAAAGCTTTGGCCTAGCCTGTTATAATGATCACATTCCTGTTGTGTTTCTATCTGATGAGCGACTGAAGGTCTCTGTTTCTACAACCACCTCATGTTTTCTTTCCCAGTAATAAAGTCGCACCAGAAGGAAAAGTTATTTTGCACCTGCCCCACGCATACTGTAATACTTCCCCCTGGCAGACGTAGCTAAGGAGATGTTCTTAAAAAATGCCTCATGCTGCTAAATCCCCCCAGAAAAATCCTTTCCAATTAGTGAAGTGTAGTCACAGCTCACCATGTCACAACACAGTCGACTTACGCGCGGTGACAGCAAGAACTTAGCGGCTGGAGCTGCTGCTGCTGCTGCTGTTTTGGCTTTTTCCTTCCCCGTCACAGTTGAATTCTCGACACCACTATGGACGGAGGGGTGTGGGGGGTGGGGGGTGGAGGTCTGTGAGCGAGGAAAGCTTTCAGGAAAGGGACTGCTACAGTCTCAGGCCATAGTTCTGCACACTGCACTCTATAATTAAAACGCTGGTGCTCCTGCTGTGTCCTCAAGTGAAAAGGAGTAAAAGAATAAGATGGAAATAAATAGAAGGTGCGACATAAAGAGAGAATGCGAACGAGTGCACGAACCGGGCGGACGTCACAACACAACAACAGGACGCGGCGCCAGGAGAAGCGTTCTGAGGGATAAAGCTCCAGCACCAAGCTCACACATCAGCGCCTCAAGACGTGCTCGCTTGTGTTGCGGCGACAAAACGAACGTTAAAGATTTATGGCCTCCAAAATGGATGTCACCGTCCGCGTGTGTGTTGACAGTATCGGGAGGCTGCTCAGGCCAACAGCTCAGGCAGAAGAGGAAATGAGGTTTACTCTACTGGCCTCTAACCACGAATATCAGACTGTGCTGAAGAACTCGCTGTCTTCTAAATAATCCACAGCAGGACATTCGGCCATTGAATATTAGTGCTGTACGAGTAGGAAAACAATGGTGGACTGAGCAGTTTCGCTCTAGCAGTCTGGCTCCGCCCCCTCTCATCATGGCTCCGCCCCCATCCCAGCCTCTCAGAGGAAACCAGGAAGCACTAGTTGTAGTCTGTGAGGCCGAGGCAAAAAGGCCTGTGATATGTTTAGGAGGCTTTTTGCAGAGAAATAAATGATAATTTCTCTGCATAGACAATATGGAGGAATCTGAGTGTCCCTTTTCTTTTAAGATTTTTAAGCATTTAAGGGAATCTGGTTTGTAGCTGCCGACACCTGAACTGTCACCTGAACTGAACATATCATCGGTTGTTGGTTTGGTTTTTTGTGTCAGCTGTCACAGTCTGGGGGAAAAGGAAAGTGAAAAATGCCACAGTGATGCGTGAAACAATTACACAGACGAGTGCTGTGCTTGTTTTTTAGGACAGTCAGTGTTTGACTGCCAGTGCTGCTTTGTGTGCTCTGACATCGTGAAGCTTCATTTGAGGACGTTCAGTGTCACAGACTGGGTGGTTCAGCACGTTCGCATTTTCCAACTCTCTTCCCTTCTTCTGACACGACACATAACAGCCACTCACATGAATTCATTATATTAATGTATACTCTAACTTTATACCAAACCAGTGGACATTTTGAATGATAACACAACTTGCAAATGTGAATTTTTTAATTAAATGTTTAAATAAATTTTGTATTATTGATCATTAAGAGATTAGCAAAAATAAAAACAATACTGAATTAATTATGAAGTCCTGCAGGAACCATTCTGCTTTTAATGACCCAGTTTCAACAGGAAGACGGTACTAGACATGAAAGTCAGTGTAGTGATGGTTAATTCTTTCTCAACAGTCCAAAAGCTACATGTGCAGCAGCCAGGGCAGCGTTCTGTGCTTCACCATCGACTTCGGCTCAGGCTTCACCTGCTCAGAAGGCGCATCGAAGGTAAAGTAGCTTCATGACCTGCTGCCACAACCATGCTGGATGTGGCAGCGCTGTGGGCGTGAAATGGTTAAAGATGATTGGACCACACTTGCTACAGTGAGAGTTGAGCCCTGCGGTGGGTAAATGCTATGTTCGATAAATCACTGCATAAACACGGCCCTCGCCGCTAAACTATTAATGTTCTTGTTATAAATTAAACATTTAATCAAAGCGCCGCTTCAGATTGAATGGCTGTTTGTGATCACGCAGGTCCCTGTTACTAAAACGCTGCCGCGTGTCTGTAATCACTTCCCTCTCTCAGATTGTACTGTGGCGATATAAGTTCTCCCAACTTAAAGGCTCCTCTGACGACGGGAAAACCAGGGTCAAGCTCCTTTTTAAGAATGCGGAGAGCAAGCAAATAGAGATGAAGGTAACGTCAATGAGTTTGACGTTCTGTTAAAAGCAGACAATGGTGCAAACCAAAAAACTCCTAATGACTTTTAATCTTCAGGAATTAGTCACTACAGTGCACAAGAGCTTGAATGCTGTTTTTTTTCTTTTCTTGGCAGGAACTAGAATTCGCCAACCTGACTGCCGTCCTCCACTGTATACACGCGTTCATCGCTGCCAAAGTGGCCTCCATGGACCCTCTGTTCATGTGCGGTCAAAGCTTTCCTGGAAATTACATGAACGGTTAAGACGACTTCCTGACGCAGACAAATCAGCAGTATTTTATGCACAGAGCCAGTTGACATGTATGTCCCGTTCCTGCTATTTTTGTATGAGCTACTGACGAAGAAATCTTTGTAAAGGACTGAAATTAATCGTATGCAGTGACGATGGAAGGAGCATTTCTTTCAGTTTTTGACAAGACAAATGTGAACACTCAGTTCTTCCAGTCTCTCTCCATGACACTATGATCGAAGGCTTTGTCTCGGGTGTTTAGCAGAAAGCTAATGGGCTAAGTGCATTGAAACTGACTGGATGGATCTGAGGGTGGTTTACTGTCAGGACTCTTTCCGTTTACACATGAACACTCATGGAAATGCACCGACGCCAGTCACTCTGGTTTACTTAGCTTTTCTTTGTCACGTCTGTGAGGAGGAAGAGGAAATAGCACAAGTCCAATATGTCGCTGCTGGATTCTACTCCCTCCAAAGAGATGAACAGTCCTAACATGGATCAAACCTACCGAAGCAGCCGTTGGGCCTGGATTCACCTGTACCATGATTATGCTATTGTGTCAACTTTTGGTATCTAATAAAAAGTAAAACAGCCAAGTTTCTATTCTGCAGTTACACATTTACTGTATGTTTATGAGTATTAAAGAAAATCTTTTCTCTACATTGAGAAAATCACTGTATTTTATTATATGTAATAATTTGAAAATGCACATTCCCTCTGATTTTGAATGTTTCCTCAGCTCCTCAAGTTGAGTTGGTTGAGTTTACTGTAAATTCTCTTCATGCTAGTATTTACATCCATGCTAGTACAGTATCAAACCACCATGATACTGTGGTTTACAGCTTTAAGCGTGTGGGGTTGTTTCAAGCCAACTTTAACTTTATGCAAAGCTAAACTGGTGAATCGGCCACAGGCTCAATAGACACCGGCTGCAACCAGTGGCTGATCTTATTCTTCTCTGTTCTATCAGGTGCACACAGATGCCCAGTCATTATTTTCGATTAGGCTCCCAGATGCAGGATGTCTGCAGGGAATCCTTTGGGCCCTGAGCTCAGGGATCGTTTGAGGAGCCTCCGAATGCTCCAGAACTCCAGTCAAGCATCTGTGGGATGAACCTGAAGCACTAGTTTGTTCAGGCCCACCAATAAAACCTGTGGGAGTTTTTCGAGGTCATATGCTGTCTTAAAACCAGTGGGACCACCGGAACCCTTGATCTGTGTAATTATTTATGGACCAGACTTTACTTTCCTGTCAAAGCCTGCGGAGGTAATTGGTGAAACAAAAGGACACAGTTGTAGCAGTCTTTTAATGGGTTCACGGTCCCGTTAACGTTGTTGTGCCTTCGTCCTCCTGAGGCAATTTTCTAAGTTTCAAACGGAGACGGGAGGATTACAAACCGTGAGAAAGGCCACAGCAGCAAGGTTCCTCATAAATGCTTCAGTTAGCGCTCAGGGTCCAGTGGAGTCAGAGTGAGAGTCACGGCCCGTTGACAGGTGAACAGTACTTGAAGTGTGTGTGTGTGCGTTTGTGTGAGTCAGTTGTGACTGTCTACTCTTTGATTGTAACTGTGACTCTTTTCGGTTAACACAGTTTACAAACGTTGATATCCAGAGAAAAATAATTTCACAATATGAAATATATCTGAATATTCTTTCTCAATGGGGCCGAAGGCCAACCACAGAGGTCCTTAATTTGCCTCATGGTCGCGTTGTTATCACATTACTGAGTCAATAGAATCCTTGCACTAGGCAGCAGGTCTGTATAAACCTACTGTAATGATAACTTTGAATCACGCATGCAGGACGACTGTCAAAGCTGGAACATTTCTGTTCAGCTATATGTGATTGTCAATGAACCAAGCACAACCCAATATTTAAAAACTAACTATTTAACCCTTTGCGTGTTTGGTTCTGTCTTCTATAAATATTGAATCAGTGACAAAGAACTGAACTCATACCTTTTCATCAAATAATCCTATCGTCTATATAATGCTTGTAATAAACAGTAGTGTTCTGTTTTTTTATCATCTTCTGCTCTTCTCTACTATTGTTACACAGCGTTGGGGCCAAACAAAAACTCAAGAAACTGAAATAATGAAAAGCAAAAGTCAGGTCACTCAACCGAGGACGAGAGAAGCACTAAGTCTCTGAGTGATTTCAGTGTGGGCTGGTTTACTTAACCTTTCAATGGGCGCTGCTGCATCTGAATATAAAGAGCGACGCCACAGACTCCCTTCTTCTGCGTCCTGCCCATCAACATGCATTGTTTCAGTGTGGTTTCCCTCCTAATGTTGGCCTGCTACACTTTACCAAGTGTCTCCACCGATGAAGCCAAGCAACTTAACTGTAAGTAAGAACTTGATTCATTTCACAGGAAACTAAGAAGAAAAGAGAATGATAGAGGACAGTCCCCATTGTTTTCATTTTGGATGTGTGTTTATTGTGGGAGGACATGCACAAGAGCAACAAGTCTGTAGCGGGGGTGTCATGCACTAATATCACTTGTCCAACATTTAGTCTGAGTTAATCTTACCAGATAAAACACATGTACTAATAAAGATGAAGGCTGTACAGTACATGTACCTCATCTCATCTCATCTCATCTCATCTCATCTCATCTCATCTCATCTCATCTCATCTCATATCATATCATATCATATCATATCATATCATATCATATCATATCATATCATATCATATCATATCATATCATATCATCCTACATGTAGGCTCAGTCTCATCTCATGTGGAGTGTGCAGACTATTTTTATGCTTCTTTGTTATGACACTGTTTATGTTCCAGCTACATCCACCAGAGAGCTGCTTTTCTCGTCATATCAAGAAAGCGTTCAAATTATAAATGCAGCCTTGTTTCACTCCAGACGAAGGTAATAAATGAAAGTTTATGAAAATATTGATATGAAAACGAATGGACCAACCATTGGACTGTTTTAACTCACAATCCGCCCACTATCTATTTACCTGCACAGACGGAGCTCATCCTCGTCCTCCATGCGCGTGTTTACTTTTCCTCGGCAAACTGAGAGCGAGACCACAGAGAGTTCCAGAGCGGCAGAAGTTTTTCAAACAACACTGCAAGTTCTCAAGACCAGAGCGAAACGACTGCATAAAAGGGACGTCACAACACCAGGTACTATTGATTTCTGGCTCCTTCATCTTGGAGATCTCACACAGAGCAAACCTGAGGTTGGCAGTTGGACAAATCGTCATGAAGAATGTTTTTAATTGCCGTGTCCCCGTCTTGTTGTGTTGTGTGTTAAATATCTCTCAGGATGCCACGCTTATTTTCTGTTTAACTTTAATGAGCTCTGTTTCACCACGTCGTTGCTCTAGAGCTGTTGTCGTGGGAGGATGTGGAGCTGGTTGCGGAGCTCTCCCAGTGTCTTCCTTCAACACATCCAGCCGTCTGTCAACACAGTCATCTCAACAAATACCGCTCTATAAGCGGCCTCTGCAATAACAGGTAGTGTCACCAACAGGGATCATGCTGTTATTCATGTTCATGCACCCAGATGCTGACTCAGCACTGCAGTAGTATTAGTACAGTAATACAATAGAGTAACAGACATATTATTTGATGCAGGTTAGAATGCTCTAATTCATCATTGTGTGGAGAAAAGCAAATGTGGTTCAATTCAGCAATGGCTCACTGTAGAGCGTTATGCATTGCAGTATTTCTGGACACGCTTCATGATTCTTTTTGTCAGGCAAAATCCTCTCTGGGGAGCAGCCAACACTCCCCTGGTCAGATGGCTTCCAGCTGAATACGAAGACGGGGAGAGAGAACCCAAGGGGTGGAACCGAGGACTGCTCCATAATGGAGTCCAACTTCCACTGGTAATGTACAAAACACACGCACGCACGCACGCACACACACACACACACACACACACACACACACACACACACACACACACACACACAAATTCATCAAATGGGACTTAGCTGTACCTGCCTGAAGTTTAGCTGCATATAATGAGATACAGTTTAATTTACTGAAGTGTTTCAGATAATTAATATGCTTTGATGCTAACAGTTCCACTTTTTATAAAAGGGTCACATTAATAATATGTTGAATGTTTTATATCCTCAATGCATCAAATAAATATTTTTTTAATCTGTTGCCAAAATCTGCATATGAAAGAAAAGACACTTGTGTGAACATAAGCTATTTATCTATTTATAAGATAACTTAATGAATTCAGGGAGGAACTAGTTCACACAATCATCCATCATAACCGCTGACTGCCTTTCTTCACTCTTGCTAAAAACACTGATGAATAACAAGTCCCGTGAGTGCAAACTGTAAGAAGGTTGCACACGCTGTGTCCACAGCCGCGAGACGTCAGCAAGCAAATACTGCGGAGCACTTCAAAACGGAGCGAGGACGTCTATTCTCAGCTGCTGGTGGACTGGGGTCAGTACATCGACCATGATATGACCTTTACCCCCCAAAGCGCTGCCAGTGCTGCGTTCGAGTCCGGCGTGGACTGTTTGAACACGTGTGAAAATGTGCATCCGTGCTTCCCCATAGAGGTGAGCTGAACACGTTTCGCTTACCTGTATCGTGACTGCTCACTGACTCCATGCTTGGATATTAAATAACACGTTCTACATTTTGGAGAAAATTCCTATTCATTCATGTTGTGTTCCTCCCTACAGACAGATGACATGCTCTCTGGTCCACAAGGCTGCATGGCCTTTTATCGCTCCGCCCCAGCCTGCTCCATCCATTTGGCCTCCGACATTGGACAAGCTCTGCAGCAGCAGCAGATGAACGCCATCACCTCCTTCATAGACGCCTCCGTCGTGTATGGCCACACGCCCAAGCTGGAACGCGCCCTTCGCAACCTCTCCGGCCTAAATGGCAAACTGGCTGTGAACGAGCACTTTGAGGACTCCAAAGGAAGAGCCTACCTTCCGTTTGTAGCCGCTGCGCCGTCGTCCTGCCAGCAGGACCCGCGGGGGGGCAGAGTGGAGTGCTTCAGGGCCGGGGACAGCCGGGTCAACGAGGTCATGACCTTGACTGCATTACATACACTGTGGCTGAGGGAACACAATCGCATTGCAGAGGCACTGAAACATATGAATCACCACTGGAGCCCAGAGACTGTGTACCAAGAAACCCGCAAGATTATTGGCGCTCTGCATCAGGTACAGTATGTGACCACCAGCTGAAGCTGTGTCAGTCCCACTGCACGTCCTGTTACAGCCAGTGTAGAACTGCACCGTGGTGACATGTCAGTAGGAAGGTAAAAGCTGCACGTATCTATGGTTTCCTTATCTGGCCCTGTGTTCATATCTGAGATCATTACAGGAGGCTCTGAAATGAATTATAAATATAACCTTGAAAACTTTTACTCAGGTTTTACTTGAAAAGCTGTAAACGGAAAGGAAACTGTAGAGAAGGGCGTATAAATAATGTATAGGTGTCTTTATTGCAGCAGCAACAGCTTCCTTCTGTGGCCACTGTGTCACCTCCCACTGACATCAGTTATGTTCAGCAGCACCTTTTTGGATCATGTTGCAGGTCCATGCTTTAATTCCCTTACTAACTAACAAACTAAAAGATTCAAACTGACAAAACTAACACATATGACAGTTTTACAGCAGCATAGAAGCTGTTTGTGTGACAAAGAACTGATAATAATGAGAAATCATGGAGGTAACACTGGCATGACTCACAGTTGTGTACGAACCAAGGGCATCGTTGTTAGACACATCTGTGTCAAGCTATAATGAGTGGCTTGAATGTATTAACCACAGAAGCCAGATGTCTAAATATTGGAATTGCATGCTATTACAAACACAACAAACTGATATGAAGGATGAGTTGTGAAGCAACTAAATTCGGGTCATTGAATGATCCATGGCATGACAACTGGTCGCCCAGTGGGTAGAGCACTGGCCCAGTATGCAGAGTGTTCCCAGTCACTGTCGCCAGGTGTGTCCTTGAGCAAGACGCCCCACACTGGCTCTGTGACAGATAATAAATGCTTCTAAATTAAATTAAAATAAGATAGGTGAGTTTGAACAGCAGATTTGGACCTCAGCTAGCTTTTAATGTGGTGCCCAGCACCAGGCAATTCTTCTGCCACAGTAATAATTCCGATAATAGCTTGGACTGTAGGTTACACCTCATGTCTTTTCTTATATTCTGTGCAACATTATCAGTTCTCATGTATAAAACGGACCTAAATGAACAGCACGGCCAGTGACAGGTGAGCAGAGGAAAAGCTATTCATTCTTTCCTAATTCTATTCCAAAAGACTATTTGAGGACGACCATTGAAAGCTTGGGGACTAGAGGGATGCTCAATAGAAAAACAAATACAATGGTCATAACCCAGTGCTACATGGAGCCAAAGCCTATTATCTGCAGGAAACGGGAATTAAAAGTGATAAGCTAGTAACGCCTGGAGTCTCTCTGTGTTGTATCTCAATCACAGTCAATAGTAACTGCAACAATGCTACTCCCATGATGAAGACCTGAATAAACTGCACAGAGAGGAGGCAAGAGAAGGAAGGAAAGGGGGGAAGCTGTGTACTTATTGACATAATCACAGTGATTCACAGACAACACACCCTAAACCTATAGGTAGAACTAAGTAAACTAGACTTTAAATACAGGCTTAAATAAATGTATTCAGATTAAAATCCATTATATGCAGTAATTACATTTAAAGACCTGACTGCATTAAGGAGGGTGCCCCAGAGGAAGGAGCTGTAGAAGGAAAAGGCCGTGAGCCATGGCCAAGACACCTGGGACATGAATGAGCCCCGTATTTTAAACACTACACCTCGAAGGGAAGATGGTGGAATGTGGTCAGTTCGTTTGGTAGAAGCTTTGTGACTCAGACTCAGGTTTCATCTGAATTCATAAGACGGAAGGATTCTGACATCCAGACAAGCAGGACTCGAATTTAGTAATATGAAAAGAATCATCTGCCTTGACAGGAACATAAAGCTGCGTATCATCCACATTAAAATGGAAATTAATTCCATTATGGATTAAATGTTTTGGCCACTACAGTAGGTGAATGATGACAGAAGACATGAAGGCCAAGAACTGAACTTGGACTCTTTCTTTAATATCAGACACTGTGGACGTGTTTTTTTTAAGGAGGACAGTCCCTGCACAGCAAGAGGCTTATGGAGACACTGCACTTATTTTTCAAGTTGCTCTAGGATTATACAATGACCTTTGTACTCGACAGACACACTGAGGTCCAGTAGAAGAAGTACAGAGGTGGAATAGGATTCTATATTTAGCAGGAGATTGTTTACCACTTTGCTAAGTGCAGTTTCAGCAGAGTGACAGGACCGAAGAGTCTGCAAAGAGATTACTGTTGCATTTGTAAAGTAAAGTTTGGAGATTAGACACGGGTCGATAATTATTTAGTGAGTCTGGATGGAGGCGTGAGCTTCTATAAAGGTTTAGTAGCTACAGTAGTAGCCAGTGGTAAAGAACCAATCTTCAGCATTGTCAATCCTAAGACTGACCAGACAATGAGTGCAGGGTTAGAATCTATCACCATCTGAGGCAGGAGTTTAAAAGATACAGAGCCAAATCTAATTAAAATGGACTAAATGCTCCCCAACGTAATGCTCAAGAGGAACATTTTCTACTTAATCTTATTGATTTTACACCAGACAAAAGTCCTGATCCCTAAAACCTGAACAAACAACAATGTCAAAAAGAAGTTGAGGCCTGTTTCTGTTTCTGTTGCTCCACCACAGTGGAAGCTGCCTGACGCTTTGGTTTTGATAGGAACGGAATACTGAAGACTAGATAAAGCTGTTGTGACGTTACTGGTAGGATTTGGATTGAGTGGAGTCTGTTGTTACAGTCAGTGGAGCCAGACCTGATGGTCGCTGCTCACACAGACAAATTGAAGGTGATGTTCCAGCATGTCGGCTGCTGAAGGCATTTGCACTTGTGACGGGGGCACAAACCGGAAAAGACAGGAAGGATTTACATCTAAAGAAAAGAAAAGCAGCAGGACTTTATTAAGGTGAAGGTGAAAACCTCCCGGTGGTCTAAACGATGTCACTGTGTGACAACAGGGCTGCTGATTATCAGGGTGTGGGTTTGATTTGAGGTGGGTTTTATAGGAATATGTCCACTTGCACATTAGTAAATATGGTATAATATGGTAATGTGCTTTAGGTCGTGTCTTTGTCAGGATAATCACTGTGTCCTGAAAGCTAAATGCTTCATGTCAAATGGGATCTAAGCACACTCTATGGGCCTGAATAATCAGATCCCCTCTAAGTCAAGGTAAATATCAGTCTACCGGACCGAACAGACCCGTTGTGACAGATGGTCTAGTAGTAGTAGTCTGGATCTTACACTCATTTTCATTAGCCTGCTCACTAAATCCCAACACAAACTGTAGACTCTGTACCCTAATAATCCAGGGATAGATATTATATATAGACTGTGCTTTTACAAGGAAACCAATGTGTAGTTATGTGTCCAAGCGCAGAAACACTTTGTGAGTTCCTCTCTGATTCATGCATTTATTGTAAATGCTATATGTTGTGGTTATCTGTTGCAGTGACATTTGTATTTAAAGTGATGTAATACCTTGTTTTTTCTGATCATGTTCTTTTGTTCTTTCTTTCATTCCCAGATCATAACCATGAGAGATTACATTCCAAAAGTTATTGGCCCGGCCTCCTTTGAACAGCACATTGGCGCCTATAGGGGATACGATCCAACTGTGAACCCCGCAGCCTCCAACGTCTTTGCCACCGCTGCATTCAGATTCGGCCATGCCACCATCTCCCCGGTCCTCAGGAGGCTGAACGCGAGCTTCCAGGAACACGAGCACTTCCCCCACCTGAGACTACACCACACTTTCTTCAGTCCGTGGAGACTAGTCAAAGAAGGTCAGCACACACTTATGAACTAACAACGTCGCCTGAAAGCGCTGAACACCTAGGAAACAAACAATATTCTATTTGGGTCAGATTCAGCACAAAGGCTCTGTGTCAGCGTCTCTGTTACCTGCAAATGATTCCACTTCCTTTACTTTAAACCAGTCAACAGCATATGTTTAACTACTGCCTGGTGCAAAGTGTATGATGGTGACGTGCCTACAGTTCTATACATGATTACAGTATTTACAATGGTCCCAGTCACAGGAGGTTCATCGCATCCATCAGGCTGCAGGGACCTGTTTATAGGAGGAAACTGTATGTAAATGTATCGTCACATATGACAAAAGTGTATTTTCTCATCTTTTAATTGTCAACATTAAGAGATACTGAAAGGTAACATTATACAGCATGCAGCGCTACTGTGTTTAGCTGACCTGCACTGAGTGAAGTCTTCACCTGGGCCTCAGTAAACCTACTGTACCTCTGTGGTTTCATTTTTTTGAAACCATGTGTTGTCGTGATAAACAGCGTATTCATCGTCTACAATCCATTCATTCTATTTACTGGAATGAAATTGTTTGGAAAGCAGCGAGCCCAGGGGAAGAAGCAAATCCAAGCTTAAGAGTGATGTACACTACAAACCTGAGCAGCATCAATAAAGGCTTCCATCAAGGGAGACGGGTTTCCACCGACCATATGCTGCATGTTATCCTATTATTGTCTATTTGCTTTCTGCTTTCATGGACAGCCTGGGTTGGTTAAATAAGCACATTTTCTTTTGCGTAACATGCTTTTTTCAGGTTACCTTTTTCCATCACCCTACAGAAAAAAAAACAAATGCTGCAGGTGTGTTTTTATTGATTGCGAAAGGGTTTAAAAAATACTGTTTTGTGTCAAGGTGGAATAGAACCAACCCTGAGAGGTGTAATTGGAACTGCGGCAGCAGCCATTAGTGCGGACATGCTGGTAGTAGAGGAGGTAACAGAGAGACTGGTCGTCCTGAACGTACCGCACTATGTGGACCTGGCCTCCCTGAATCTGCAGCGAGGGAGGGACCATGCCCTCCCAGGTACAGTAGGCCCTCGCAAATTGTTACTGTATCCTCACAATCATCGTGTGAAAAGAAAACGACCTTCCCACAGCACATGGAGGTGGTTACAGTCTGGTTGTGTATGAATCTGTTGTACATTGTTGCCTTAGCATAGTGTCTGAGCTGGAGCAGTATCAGCCGACAACATGTGATTCATCAACATGCGAAAACAAATCTGGACATTTAGTCTGTGCTACAACTTCTTCTCAGGATACAACAGTTGGAGAACGTTCTGTGGACTGAGGAACGTTAAGACATTAGAGGACCTCGAAGAGGTTGTGGGAGACGCCGAGGTTGCTGGGAAGATACTAAACGTATACAAACATCCTGACAATATTGATGTGTGGCTCGGAGGTCTGGTGGAAAACCCGATGCCAGGCTCCAGAACTGGGCCTCTCTTTGCTTGTCTGATTGGAAGGCAGATGAAGGCGCTTCGTGATGGAGATCGGTAACTTCAGAGTTGTTTGATTACAATAAATGCATGTATAAAGAATGAAAACAGGTTCATTTAACTAATGCTATCTTTCAGGTTTTGGTGGGAAGCTGAGACTGTGTTCACCCAGCAGCAGAAGACTGAGCTTTTGAAAGGTTCTGTTTCTCGTGTTATTTGTGACAACACCGACATAAGGGAAGTGCCCAGAGATTCCTTCAAATATGGGGAGTACCCCTCTGATTACGTCTCTTGTGATCGGATACCATCGATGGACTTGGAAGCTTGGAGGGAGGAGAATAGCCAAGGTAGGCAAGATTTGCATGTAAAAACATAATTCACCATGTTTTGCATTTTATTGCTCTTTTATACATTTGCCTTAAAAAAACTTTCACCACATCATTCCAGACCTAGAACTATGTCCATCTCCAGCAAATATCCACAACGGGGATTTCATATTGTCGTCCTCATCTGGCAAACTGGTTGCTCTGTACTCCTGTTACCATGGTTTCAAATTAAAGGGTGCCGCTGCACTAGTCTGTGAGGGAAACAAGTGGAGTAATCAACCCCCACAATGTACAGGTATGTGTTTTTGCTTCCATCACATCTGTTGTATCTGGCTGGAGCTACTCTGAGATGCCTTTGTTCCATTATGTGTTGTAATAACACATGCTGTGGATGTAGATGTGGGCTTGTTAAGGTCAGCTGAGCCTGAGCACATGCTAAGCTGCTCTGTTGTGCTGCACTGTAATCAGTGAGTGACGCTTTACTGCTATCTGCTGGAGAAAAGGAAACACTCCAGTACAAGTTTTTTTTTTCTGATGATGAGACAACTGTTATACTGATGTTTCTCATGAATCAACACCTTCTGTACTGTACTCGTTTCAAAATAGCATCTGCTGGCAAATGATGGCTCTCTATTTGCTAAAGTAAGCAGGACTTTGCTGTGACCAGCACGAGAGAACCGAATCCTTTGCCTTTGATATACACATGTTAATACTGTCCAAGCAAATGTCTTCACTTACAGTAAGTCCAGGTTATTGCATTCTAATACTTAGGGTAAGTTGGGTGTGACACTCCACTGGTTCTGTACCTTGGTCTTTGATGGTCTATAAATGTATACAAGCTGCATCACCTAGGCACCATTACAACGTGTGCTATTTACACTTGAGTGAAAAATCACACCTCCATGACTAAAGCACAATTTCATTTCTAGATTAAGGAAAATGTTGGCTTATTCTGGTTTGATTTGATTTGTCCAAAAATATATTGAAATTTGATCAAATGGAAGGAGACCTGTAAGGAATAAATCAACATTGTTTTCTTCTTTCACAGGACCTCACCTCTAACTTCTAGAAAATGCAGAGGGTCCAACAGCAAACCAGCTGACTTGTCATTGTGATGATTAGCATTTGAATGTGGGACTTTTAGAAAAAAGACATTTTTCATAAAATGCAAGAATTACTATATACTATAAATATATAACTATAAATACTTACATTTATTAATTACAAGTGAGTTGAATTTTGGCATGTTTTCTGAATTTCTCTCTTCCCTTGTTACTGGTTGACTATTAGAGGCAAATCACTGAATGTACTGTCGTGCTCTGTCTACTTCAGAACCTCAAATAGAGGCAATGTCTCAAAAAATATTAATTAGCAATAAAATACACTTAAGAACTATAAGTTTATTAAAGTTCTTCCTGTTCAGTAAGTCACATACTGGCTTAAGTCCTGGGATAACAACCAAAACAGTCTATGATCTGATCCAAGTGAAGTTTCTTTTTCTGAGGGAGGGATGAGGAATGAGTTTTCATCAGGTACTGTAATGTTCTATCAGAGCTTCTTAACTTCGCTACTATATTATGATTCAATCTAACCTACAGTAAGTTCAGTAAAAACGTATCTTATCTAAATGTATTACTGTACTGTATGTACGCTTATGCTTATCCTTATACTGCATCAATCTGTCTACATTTGTTAAACTTCCTGTGGTCCAATGGGAAGGAAGCAATATAAGGTTGGAATTAAAACAGTTCTTTCAACAGAAAGCAAGGACAATTAAGAAAAAAGGACAATTCAAGGAAAACTTTCTGGCCACAAGGGCAAGAAAACTTACTTAGTGGGCTAAGGTCAAATCTCAGATATCAGTGTCAATGCAAATAGTTTTCTTTTACCAGTTTTACTTTTGGACCACTGTACTAACAGGATAGAAGCTTTATTGATGTACTCATACAGAATCAGAATCAGCTTTATTCGCCAAGTTTGCACAGGACAAGCAAGGGATCGGACTGTCTTTTCGTACTCTCTAGTAGCATGAAACATGCATTATCCATCCATCCATCCAGCCATTTTCATCCGCTTATCCGGGGCCAGGTCGCAGGGGCAGCAGTCTGAGCAGAGAGTTCCAGACTTCCCTCTCCCCAGACACTTCCTCCAGCTCTTCCGGTGAGATGCCAAGACGTTTCCAGACCAGCCGAGGGACGTAGTCTCTCCAACGAGTCCTGGGTCTTCCTCTGGGCCTCCTACCGGTGGGACATGCCCAGAACACCTTCCCAGGGAGGCGTCCGAACCAGATGCCCGAGCCACCTCAACTGGCTCCTCTCGATGTGGAGGAGCAGCGACTCTACTCCGAGCTCCTCCCGGGTGACAGAGCTCCTCACCTTATCTCTAAGTGAGCGCCCAGCCACCCTGTGGAGGAAGCTCATTTCAGCCGCTTGTATGCGTGACCTTGCCCTTTCGGTCATGACCCAAAGCTCATGACCATAGGTGAGGGTAGGAACGTAGATTGACCGGTAAATTGAGAGTCTTTCGGCTCAGCTCCCTCTTCACCACGACGGACCAATGCACCGACCGCATTACTGCAGCCACGCAACCGATCCGTCTGTCAAACTCACGCTCCTTCCTTCCCTCACTCGTGAACAAGACCCCAAGATATTTAAACTCCTCCACTTGGGGCAGGAACTGTCCTCCAACCTGGAGAGAGCAAACCACCTTTTTCCGGTCTAGAACCATGGCCTCAGATTTGGAGGAACTGATTCTCATCCCAGCCGCTTCACAATCAGCTGCAAACCGCACCAGCGCACGCTGGAGGTCCTGGCCTGATGAAGCCAACAGGACAACATCATCTGCAAAAAGCAGAGATGCTATCCTGTGGTCCCCAAACCAGACCCCCTCCGGCCCCTGGCTGCGCATATCAAATTCTGTCCATAAAAATAATGAACAGAACCGGTGAGGGCAGCCCTGCCGAAGTCCAACATGCACCGGGAACAGGTCTGACTTATTGCTGGCAATGCAAACCAAGCTCCTGCTCCGGTTGTACAGAGACCGAACAGCCCTTAGCAAAGAGCCCTGGACTCCATACTCCCGGAGGATCCCCCACAGGATGTCACGAGGGACGCGGTCGAATGCCTTCTCCAGGTCCACAAAGCACATGTAGACTGGTTGGGCAAACTCCCACAAACCCTCAAGCACCCTGCTGAGGGTATAAAGCTGGTCCAGCGTTCCACGACCAGGCCGAAAACCACATTGTTCCTCCTGTATCCGAGGTTCGACTATCGGCCGAATTCTCCTCTCCGGTACCCTGGCATAGACTTTCTCAGGGAGGCTGAGAAGTCTGATCCCCCTATAGTTGGAACACATTCTCCTGTCCCCCTTTTTGTGAAGAGGGACAACCACCCCAGTTGTCCAGTCCAGAGGAACTGTCCTCCTCATCCACGCGACGTTGCAGAGGCGTGTCACCCAAGACAGCCCCACAACATCCAGAGACTTGAGGTACTCAGGACGGATCTCATCCACCCCCGCTGCTCGGCCACCGAGGAGCTTACTAACTACCTCAGTGACCTCAGCCTGGGGGATGGGCGAGTCCGCCTCTGAGTCCCCTGCCTCTGCTTCCTCAGCAGAAGGCATGTCGAAGGGGTTAAGGAGATCCTCAAAGTACTCCTTCCACCGTCCAATAACATCCCCAGTTGAGGTCAACAGCTCCCCACCTCCACTGAAAACAGAGTTGGTAAAGAACTGCTTCCCCCTCCTGAGGCGCCGAACGGTTTGCCAGAATCTCTTTGAGGCCAAGCGATAGTCCTCCTCCATGGCTTCCCCGAACTCCTCCCAGGCCCGAGTTTTTGCCTCCGCAACGGCACGGGCTGCAGCACACTTGGCCTGCCGGTACCCATCAGCTACCTCAGGAGTCCCACAGGTCAACCATACCTGGTAGGACTCCTTCTTCAGCTTGATGGCATCCCTTACCTCCGGCATCCACCAGCGGGTTTGGGGATTACCACCATGACAGGATCCAGAGACCTTGTGTCCACAGCTCCGAACGGCCGCGTTGACGATGGAGAACATGGTCCACTCGAAGTCTATGTCTCCAACCTCCCTCGGAATCTGGTCGAAGCTCTCCCAGAGGTGTGAGTTAAAGGTCCGTCTGACAGAGGGTTCAGCCAGGCGTTCCCAACAGACCCTCACAATACGTTTGGGCCTGCCAAGTCGTTCCAGCCTCCTTCCCTGCCAGCGGATCCTACTGACCACCAGGTGGTGATCAGTTGACAGCTCAGCCCCTCTCTTCACCCAGTGTCGAAAACGGTACTCCACACTACCATTTGGCCCGTAAGCACAAATGTCAGTGAGTGACCTATCCCCCACCCGAAGGCGCAGGGAAGCGACCCTCTCGTCCACCAAGGAAAACTCCAACACATGGCGACTAAGCTGGGGAGCTATAAGCAAGCCCACACCAGCCCGCCGCCTCTCACTGCAGGCAACTCCAGAGTAGAAGAGGGTCCAGCCCCTCTCAAAGAGTTGGGTTCCAGAGCCCAGGCTGTGTGTGGAGGTGAGCCTGACCATTTCTAGCCGGTACCGCTCGACCTCCTGCACAAGCTCAGGCTCCTTTCCACCCAGTGACGTGACATTCCATGTCCCAATAGCCAGATTGGTTATCCAGGGATTGGGTCACCTAGGCTCCCGCCTTCGACTGCTGCCAAATCCACTTTGCACCGGCCCCCTACGGTTCCTCCTGCAGATGGTGGGTCCACTTGAGGACGACCTCACGTTGCTCTTTCGGGCTGTACCCGGCCACTAGGCGCTCGCATACGAGCCCCAACCACAGCCACAGCCACAGCTGCGCCACATCGGGCGACGTCTCTGGCCCTGGTCGTCTGCCTTTCATAGGGGGTTTGTGAACCGCTCTTAGTCTGGCCCGTCGCCCAGGACCTGTTTGCCTTGGGAGACCCTACCAGGGGCATTTAGCCCCCGACAACATAGCTCCCGGGGTCATTCGGGTACACAAACTCCTCCACCACAATAAGGCAGCGGTTCAAGGAGGAAACATGCATTATTTACACATTTATTACAATCATTTACATAATATACAGCACACTATATCACATGGGGTTGTTACACTCATTGTTCTGTGATTGGAGAGTTCATCTCAGACAAAGCCTGGGGGAAGAGGCTGATGGTTCTGGTGGGTGCAGCTCTGTAGCACCTGCCAGAGGGGAGGAGTTAAAACAGTTTGTGTGGAGGTTCAATCCCAATGATCTTCTCTGCTGACCGGACCACACAGTGATAGAGTTGCAGAGGACAGACTGGATGGTGGCAGTATAGAACATTGTCAGCAGCTCCTGGGACATGTTGAACTTCCTGAGCTAGCTCAGGAAGTACAGCCTCTGCTGGGATTTTTTGTGGGGGTCCCACTTCTGGTCATGTGACACTGTGGATCCAAGAAACCTAGAAAGGGGAGGGGGGCAGACAGTTCCTCCGGAAAGTCCACTATCATCTCCACCATCTAGAGCATGATGAACTGTAGCTGGTTCTGACTGCAGCACTGGACCTGCTGCTCCACCTCCTGTCTGTTTGCAGTCATGTCGTGTGCATCCTTTAGGAGTTTTACAGACGGGTTCCCTGAGGTGCAGTCGTTAGCATAGAGGGAGAAGAGCAGTGGGAAGGGGACATAGCCCTGTGGTGCGCCAGTGCTGATGGTGCAAATGCCAGATGTGATGCAGCCCAGCCTCACCTGCTGCCTACTGTCAGCCAAGAAACTCCTAATCCACTGACATGTGGGAGCAGGTACAACATACAGTCTGTATTTTTGTGTTTGTAAAATCTGTATTTTAATAAAATAAATGACAAAATACTACTAACATTTTCTTGAGTAAAATCGTTGAATTGGCGCATTTCTCGATCTAATATAGAGAGAAGCCCAATGTGCGGAGCCGAGCCCCAGCCCTGAATAGTCAAACCACCAAAAATGGGTTGATACCTGTGTTCTGAGTCCATTTCACAGGTTGTCGCCAATACAATGTTTGGAGAAAATGCATTTATTTATTCGATGTGTGTGTGTGTGTGGCATAATTTTACTGATTGTGAAAATCCGGCAGATAAATGTCATGACCGAAGGTGGGACGATTGTAGGCCTCATCCTGCAGGGGACACTGCTAACGTCCCTTACAGTTTTTCTCAGTCGCTTTAGTACAATTGTCAGATCAGATTGAAATTCTCAAATTTATTTGTTCAATCTTCACATCATGATGTCACTTGTGCAGATCATATAAGCAGCTTCTCACTTCTTTGAACAACTTGAAACTGCTTTGGTACATGCATTCAAATGATTCTGTACAATTCCCTGCTCTTTGCTACATCGTCAATTGTTTATGTCATGTTGATCAAAATGTATTATATAGTTCACTGTGCAATAGTCTTACTCCTCAAAACATCTAGTCATTAGTTCATCGCATGTAAGTCATTAACTGCAAAATGGTTGACCAAGTTGTCATAATGTGACAAACATATTTCTATACATCTACATTATATGTTTTTTTTCTAAATCTGTCCTGAATTGGTAAATTGCTCTCAGGTGACTTGACTTTCTCTAACACAGGTGCGTTCCTTAACCCTATTGAGCAATTTTTCTCAGCATGGAGATGGAAAGTTTATGATCGCCAGCCACATAAACAAATGACCCTCCTGGCTGCCATGGACGCAGCATGTGATGACATCACAGTAGACGCCTGCAGAGGCTGAATTAGATGCTCTAGAAGATTCTTTCAACGCTGCATCGCAAGAAAAGGAAAAAAATATTCGCTGTTATGTGGATGAGAACGTGTGGCCCAACATACAGAAATGACAGGGGGGACACCTTCCTACAGCACCACATGTACAGTATTTTTTTTCTCTTTGCGTTACTGTTTGCAGTGGTGTTTTTTCTACATTGCATGACATGGTCTGTCAAAAAATTACAATAATTGTCATCAAAACTTTAGCCATAGTTTATATCAGAACCTCACTTTACAGTTTTTCTCAGTCGCTTTAGTACAATTCTCAGATCAGAATTCAAGTTTGCAAATATGTGTGTGCATTTCTCAAAACAATTTGTACAGACAGCAAAACACTATGGATTTCTTGCAAAAGCCTGTAACTTGCTCAAAATCTTTAGTTCATCTCTCAAAACTATGTCTTTGTGTCATTGGACGTGTCAGTGCCATCAGAATGTCAAGTTCTTATGTCATTGTTTACAAACAGGACAGTCAAATTACTTAGTCATGTTGTCAATATAACTGTGTACTTTGGAGGGAGGTTCTGATGTCAACTATGGCTACAGTTCTGATGACAATTACTGTAAAATGTAAGTTTGACTTTTTGTTTGATTGCAAGAGACTGGACAATGGCAGCCAGGAGGGTCATTTGTTAATGTGTCTGGTGATCACAAACTTTCCACCCTGACGCCTAATGATGTTGGAGTGATGAAAACTCACATTGTCCCAAACTATCACATACTTTGGCAGGTGATCTCCACTCTGACCCCTCTCTTCTTCTGGGATGAGATCTCTGTAGAGAGTTTGTGATGTGTAAGCACACCATTGTCAGACATAGAACATTGTGTTGTGCTTCACCCATATATATACTTGCCAGTTGATGGTTAAGGAGATGCACCTTTGTTAGAGAAAGTCAAGTCACCTGAGAGCAATTTTTCCAAATCAGGACTCCCGCGCTACGGAAGTTTACAGTCGGTGCAGTCGCCATTTTAAAAATATGAATATTTTTAAACTTTGACCAAAATGACAAGTTACGTTGTCAATAAACACATAAATACACATACAATAGATGTATCGTACATATATCCTTTATTCATTCCAAGCAATTTAGGACATTTAGGTGATAAACATGAAAATTTACACGGAATTCACTACCCATCTGTCCTTGCTTGCGTCTCTAAACGTCAGCGTCCAACTGCAAAAGGGGAACCCCCGTGACTGCGCGCCTTATATAGACTCGGTTGGGCCAAGCGTTTGTTGTTACCATGACATTGACTGACGCACGCGCTGACGTGCGTGAGCGGAAACAGATAGCATCATGGCAGGGGCGCTACTTAGCTTGCGGCGCTAACCACTGCTCCACTCCCGAGACTTTAATGGCAACAGAATGATCCGTTAGCAAAGTCCAACAATGGCCATGTGTCTATACGGTAGATTTAGATTGAACTAAAATAAATAACCTTAGGCGATAATATTTAAGGCTGCAGCTACAGAAAAGGGCTGGAGCGCTGCGGGAGTTTACAGTCGGTGCAGTCGCCATTTTAAAAATAGGAATATTTTTAAACTTTGACCAAAATGACAAGTTACGTTGTCAATAAACACAAAAATACACATACAATAGATGTATCGTACATATATCCTTTATTTATTCCAAACAACATGGGCCATTTAAGTGATAAATATTAAAATTTACAAGGAATTCACTACCCATCTGTCGTTGCTTGCGTCTCTAAACGTCAGCGTCCAACTGCAAAAGGGGAACCCCCGTGACTGTGCGCCTTATATAGACTCGGTCGGGCCAAGCGTTTGTTGTTACCATGACATTGACTGACGCACGCGCTGACGTGCGTGAGCGGAAACAGATAGCATCATGGCAGGGGCGCTACTTAGCTTGCGGCGCTAACCACTGCTCCACTCCCGAGACTTTAATGGCAACAGAATGATCCGTTAGCGAAGTCCAACAATGGCCATGTGTCTATACGGTAGATTTAGATTGAACTAAAATAAATAACCTTAGGCGATAATATTTAAGGCTGCAGCTACCGAAAAGGGCTGGAGCGCTGCGGGAGTTTACAGTCGGTGCAGTCGCCATTTTAAAAATAGGAATATTTTTAAACTTTGACCAAAATGACAAGTTACGTTGTCAATAAACACAAAAATACACATACAATAGATGTATCGTACATATATCCTTTATTTATTCCAAACAACATGGGCCATTTAGGTGATAAACATTAAAATTTACACGGAATTCACTACCCATCTGTCGTTGCTTGCGTCTCTAAACGTCAGCGTCCAACTGCAAAAGGGGAACCCCCGTGACTGTGCGCCTTATATAGACTCGGTCGGGCCAAGCGTTTGTTGTTACCATAACACTGACTGACGCACGCGCTGACGTGCGTGAGCGGAAACGGCAAAATGTTTTTTATACAACTGACATATTTTCAGACGTGAACTTCACAACATAGATTGGTTTTTAATTTATTTCTTTGAATAATGTGTACATAAGTATTTCTGGTATTTATAATGTATTGATCAATTCAATTTGAAACACTTTAACTCTATTATTTATCCCTGAAGGCCAATTAAGGTAAAGCATCCAGGAAAATTATTATATTACTATTAAGATCAATTAAAAGCGTCATTGTACAGGACAGCATTCTGATGGATAACTACTGCTGGGATTACAGTGTTTCTCCTATTTGGGTCCTGCATCAGGGAGTCTGTGTCCTGATGGGAGCCACTGGAACATGGGACTTAGGATGTGAGGGGTCCCGACAGATTTCTTTCTTTGCAGGCTAATGGACTCAAACCAGGAGGTGACGGAGAAAGCGAGCACACTCAATAACGAAGTAGTAGGAGGAGGCTAAGAGCCACACGGTTGGCTTCCGTAAGTTAAGACTTGTATTGTA